>NC_081571.1:51519465-51694422 GCF_022355385.1 Mustela nigripes
GAGGATTGTGGGAGAGTACAGAGAATTGTGGGAGAGCACTGAGGATTGTGGGAGAGTACAGAGAATTGTGGGAGAGCACTGAGGATTGTGGAAGAGGGAATTATAGAAAAAAAGTATTGTGGGAGAGATTAAATAATTAACCTGCTACTCTTCTCCCCACCTTTCCCATAGAATACACACCCACTGCACACACACTCCCCTTGCAGTCTATGTGAGTCATGTGCCTCCCTCCCAAGCCACACCGCCTTGGCTCCTTCCTGATCACTTACTTTCCAGCCCCACAACTCCTCCTGCTGGGACCACACACAGTGCTTTTCCAAGGCTATACCTAGCCCTCTGGCATGGCTACGGAGAACTGTAGGAAAGACATGGAATTAGGGGAGAACAGAGAGAATTTTGTTTGGGGAGAGAATTATGGGAGAGAACAAAGACTTGTGGGTAAGAAGAATTAAGGAAGAAACAGGTTTTGGGAAGAGAAGAAATTGTAGATATGGATAAACGGCTTTCTGTGCTTTGTGTGCTCCCTCCTGTAGGAGCCATATCCCCTCCTTTACAGCTATACCCCTGTACTCATTCTAGGCCCCCACCCACTCCTTTCTAGGCTTGGGCACTGACCACCCATATACTCTTGTGCTTCTTCATAGCCATGCCTAACCTTCTGAGGCCATGCCCCTTGGTTCCACAGAGCTACACTTTTTCTAGCTGAGACACACCCTTCTTCCTATATATTATGCTTCTCTTGTCCAGACCAATTCTCCACATTCTGCCTTAGTCCTACCACAACCTCCCAGACAAAGTTGCTCTCATTCCCTTAGGATGTTCCATACCTCCTATTGCCCTCTTACTATGGCCTGGCTGGGTCTCCAGAACTCAGCTGTGGGCACATCTATGCCCCTTGGGCCTCACTGCCTGTGTTCCATCAGAAACATGCCCTCTCTAACACACTACACCCCTTCCATAGGGCCGTGTCCCTACCTACTGGGTTTTGGCAAATGCTCTCTTTCCTAACCATGTCCCTTCCTTCACTTACCATTCCTTTCCCTCTAAAGCCCCTTTCCTGCTAGTACGTGTGTTGTCCATGGTCACTCTCTTCTCACCATAGCCACACCCCATTCCCTCCTTTTGGTCTTGCTCCTCTCATCCAGTCATGCTCCTACCCGCTCATATCTGCCCCACCCCTCCAGCTCTTCTCTTTGCTTCACCATGACTCTGCACTCCTTCAATGATATATCCCTGCAATGCACTGTGGCCCCAGACATCCAGTCCCTGCAAAGTTAGGTGTTCTCTGTCTCAGCTCAGCCCTTACTGTGAGGGGCCACATCTCCTTTCTCTCTCTCTCTCTTTTTTTTTTTCCTTAAAAACCCTGGAGGGATTGTCCCTCCATATCTCCTGAAAAACCCACTCAGACCCAGAGCTTTGCTCACGTAGCATTTGTACAGTGAACTGAGTCTTGTGGAACCCTGATCCTTGCCTAAAAAATCACTTTCTTCAGATTTCTCCCAGCTCCAACCACCACAACCTGATGGGTAGCAGCAACTCCACTGTTCAGTGGAGAAAGAACTAGTGGATGGGTTTTGGACCATGTTCCCTCTAGCCAATTTTCAAAGCCACTGAATCTGTGTTTCTTACAGCAAGGTTTCTTGTTTTTTAACCCAACCTGTGGACTGTGTTCTTTCCAGCCTTTTAGCAGATCTCAAGTGCTAGCATTTCCCAGGCATCCAATGCCCCATTGTGTGTAGGGCCTGTCAAGACAATATCACACTGAAACATCCCCTGGTTAGCTCTGAGCTCTAAGATTCCTCTGTTATCCTTCCTCCTTCCATTTACAACTCAGGTTCCATAAGAAAGCCATGGAAAGATTATGACCAGCTTTCTTCCCTGAACAGTTCTTAGGAATACACTTAACCAGGGAGGTGAAAGACCCTATTGTCTTTCACAAGGTGAACACTGTATAGGTGAACTTTATAGATGAAAACTATAAAGCAATGAAGGTGGCTGGATGGTTCAGTTGGTAAAGTGTCTGACTCCTAATTTCAGCTCAGGTCATAATCTCAGGATACTGAAATTGAGCCCTGCAGGGTAGTCTTCATGCTCAGTAAAGAGGCTGCTTAAGGATTCTCTCCCTTTCCCTCTGCCCCTCCCCCTGGTCATGGGCTCACCCACTCTCTTTTTCTAAAATAAATAAGGTCCTAAAAAAATAAAAAAGGAAACTATAAAGCATTGGTGAAAGAAATTTTAAAAGACACAAATAAATGTAAAGATGATCTTGTGTTCACGGATGAAAAGAATTAATACAGTTAAAACATCCATATTACCCAAGGTGATCTGGAGATTTAATGCAATCTTCATCAAAATCTCAGTGGCATGTTTTACAGAAATAGAAAAAGACAATCCAATATTCATATGGAACCACAAAAGACCCCGAGTAGCCAAAGCAATTTTGAGCAAGGAAAACAAGGCTGATGGCAGCACACTTCCCGATTTCCAACTATATTACCAAACTGTAGTTATCAATAATATGGTGCTGACATAAAGACAGACATATGCTTAATGGAACAGAACAGAGAGCTCAGGACTGAACTCACTCATGATGGTCAACTGATCTTTGACAAAGGTGTTGAGAATATTCAATACAGAAAGAATAGTCTCTTCAATAAAAGCTATTGAGAAAACTAGATATTCACCTACAAAAGAATGAAATTGGATCCTTATCTTATAGTATATACAGAAATTAATTCAAAATGGGTGAAAGACTCAAATATAAGGCTTAACTATAAAACTTTTAGAAGAAAACAGAGGGGCAAATCTTGACATTGGCCTTGACCAGATTTGAATATAACACCAGAGGCATAAGCAACAAAAGTAAAAATAGGTGAAGAGGATTACATTAAACTAAAATGCTTCTGCACAAAGGAAATGATCCACAAAGTGCAAAGATAACCTATAGGATAAGAGAAAATGTTTACAAATCCTATATCTGATAAGGAATTAATATCCAAAATATATAAGGAACTCCTACTCTTCGGTAGAAAGATAAATGAAAAGCCCAATTTAAAACTGGGCAAAGGGGGACACCTGGGTGGCTCAGTGGGTTAAGCCTCTGCCTTAAGCTTGGGTCATTATCTCAGGGTCCTGGGATCGAGCCCTGCACCAGGCTCCTTGCTCAGCGGGGAGCCTGCTTCCCTCTCTCTCTGCCTGGCTCTCTGCCCACTTGTGATCTCTCTGTCAAATAAATAAATAAAATATTTTTTTAAAAAATGGGCAAAGGACCTGAATAGATATTTCTCTAAAGGAGACATAAAAATGATCAATAGATACATGAGAAGGTGTTCAACATCACTAATCACCAGAAAAATGCCAATCAAAACCACAACGAGATATTACCTCACATCCGTTAGGTGTTGGTGAGGATGTGGAGAAAAGGGAATGTGTGTACGCTATTGGTGGCAATGTAAATCAATGCAAACACTATAGAAAATAATATGGATGTTCTTCAAAAAATTAAAAATAGAATTACCGTATGGTCAGCAATCCCAATTCTGGAAACCCATCCAAAGGAATTGAAATATCAAAGAGATATCTGCATTCCCATGTTCATCACAGCACAATTCACAATAATCAAGATAGGGAGGCAACCAAAATGTCCCCTTATGGGAGAATGGATAAAGAATGGATAAAGAAAATCTGGTATTTACACACAATGGAATATTATTCAGCCTTTCAAAAGAAGGAAATTCTGCCAATTGTGACAGCACGGATAAGCCTGGGGGACATTATGGTAATGACACCGAAGAACAAATACTACATGGTCCCACTTACATGAGGAATCTTAAATAAACTCATAGAAGCAGAGAATAGGATTGTTATTACTAGCAGCAGGATAATGTGGTAGGCTGGTGGGCGAGGGGAGAGAAGCAAGGAGCTTTAGATCAAAAGGTTCAGAATTTCAGTAGTGCAAGATGAGAAAGTCCTAGAGAGCACAGTGCCTATACTTAACAATATTGTGTACTTAAGATTTTTTCAGAAGACAGATCCTTTGTTAAGTGTTCTGTGTTCTGTTGCATACTTACATGCATACATAGGGAGGAAACTTCGAAGGTGATGGATAGGTTTATGGTATTGATTATGGTGGTGGGCTCATGAGTATATACTTATCTCCAAACTCATCAAGCTGCATAACATTAAATATGTACAGCCTTGTGTATGTCAATCAACCTCAATAAAGTGGTTTAAAAAAAAAAAAAAAAAACTTCACCAAGGATCCAGAATAATTGTCATTGAGAAGAGTATTTTCTCAAAATTCTGCCATAAAATAAGTTTGATTCTTGCTCCAAACACCTTTGTTCTTCTTTTTACTTTGGTTTCACAAAAACAGAAATGAAACCCAAAAATGAGTAGAATGAGAGAACTGTTGCTTTGGATGTGTTGAATGGAAATATTATTCTGTTTCATGTTGTTCCCCTGGAATGACTTGCTTTTTAGAAAATATTACTAAATAACTAATGAAACATGCCAAAAGGCTAAGCATTAGTTTAACTCTGTTCAATCACCTAGTTCCTGTATACAATCCAAGCTTTTAATGGCATTACAACTTCACTCCCTGATATTAAAGAACACCTTTAATTTCAAAACACCATGTTCATGCCTTCTTTGGGTTTCAGAAACCACTCTTCTACTGCATTTCAATGACTATGTATTTTTTCTTTTCTGTTCTTGTATATGAATCATGTAGATGAAAGAGTATATAGTGTACGTTCATGCTGTTATTTATTTAAATATTAATAAATGCTTTAAAACAATCAAACAAAAATCTCTGAACAGACCCTCCTGGGGAAAGAACACTTTCCACTAGCCACTCAGTCACTCATTCATGCCAAGCAGTATTTTTCAAATATTGTGTATATTCCAGTGACAAATAAGAGAAGTCTAAAGGAGCTTATGGTCTGCAGTTGCCCCACCTTGGGTTTTGATAAGACAAGAAATGACTAGAAAGTTGAGGACAGGGTTGAGAAGTGGAAAAAGAATTTGGAGATCGCAGATCTTCCTGATTCTATGCATAGAATATTTTAGGGTAGCGAACATAAGAAGCCACTTTTATAGTACTTACTATAATCCTTTACCCAGAAATTCTCAATCATTCTTCACTGAATGTTAAAAAAAGCAGCTTTCAGGGGCACCAGGGTGGCTCAGTTGGTTAAGCCCACATCAGGCTCCCTGCTCAGTGGGGAGCCTGCTTCTCCCTCTCCCCCCACCTTCTCAAATAAATCAATATATCTCTCTCTCCTTCTCAAATAAATCAATAAAATCTTTGGGGGGAAAAAAGAAGCAGCTCTCAGTCCTGATGAAGAAACTAGTTGCGAGGTCTGTCATAACACTGAAAGCAAATTGTTTTAAAAAAATAAATCAGAATGGATTCAAGATTAGCATCATTATGACGTTGCTTTCAATCACTTACTTATTTAAGCAGAGAGAGAAAGAGGTGTCCTTCCAGCCTGGGAGTGGGAACTGAACTGGGAACAGTCATGGGAGGGTAACTAGAAGGTGAGGTTCCCTCATCATGAGAATTCTGTCTTAGACTATCTTCTCTGTCATTTCTCTCAGTCAGGCATTTGAGAGGGCTATGCAGATGACAATTGGAAGTTACACTCTCTAAAAAACATATTTCATCCTGAGGCTGGATTCTACCTGCTCCGGAAACCAGAAGACAAGTAAAAATTTAGTATTGTCTCTTTAAGTCAAGAAGCTAGATTGATACTTCATTAGCGTATTGGTTTTCTACTACTATATGACAAATTTCTACAAACTTAGTGGCTTAAAACAAAACAAAAATTTTAACTTCATAGTGCTGGCAGTTCAAGAGTCTGGGAATGGCTTAGCTAGGTTTTCACTCCGGGTCTCCCCAGGCCGAAATCAAGGTGTCGGCCAGCCAGGGGTCTGATCTGAGGCTCAGGGTCCTTCCCCAAACTCACTGGTTATTGGCAGAATTCAGTTCCTGGTGGCTCTGGAACTGCAGTATTCAGCTACTAGAACCCGCACAGTCCCCTACTTCATGACTCCTTCCACATCATGGCGGCTTGCTTCTCCAAGACCAACAGGAGAATCTTTCTGACTTCTTGTGAGGGCTCACTTGGAAAGGTCAAGCTCCACATAATCTTAATTTAAAGTCAACTCCTAGGGACTTTAATTATATGTGAAAAATTTCTTCACAGCTATACCTAGATATTGTTTGACTGAATAACTGAGATAATGTGGACATTCTAGAAGTCAGGCATCTTGGGGGCTGTCTTAGAATTCCACCCCCACACTTGAAATGAAAAACATTTAAATATTTGTTCCTACCAGTGTGACTGCTGAGATTCTTGAAGATCCAAGAATTGCCTTTCACTATCCATTTTGGGGAAAAATTATCTTCACAAAACTACTGCAGAGAAAAGTTGCCTCTTTTTGGCCACTTGGATATTCTTCAAATAGAGGATCTTGTTTTTTCAAAAAATAGATTTTTCTATGACAGTTAAACTGTGGGAAGTCATGTGGGAAAATAAGACCCGTTGGTTGCAAGAAATGTAGCTCATGAAAGAGACTCCACAAGAAGAGGTCAAGGTATCACTAATTAAGAAAAGATTGTGTTGAATAGCCAGTCACCTGGATTAAATTAAGTCCATTTCCTTGGATACAAAGCGCCTGGACTCTGACAACCAGTCTGTTCTAGAATCCCTCTGTGCCTTTTCAGTAACCCACAGAAAATCTGGTATTCAATACTTTGAGTCCATAAATCCATTAAAAAAAATAAGAATGCACATTACTCTGTGGGAGGTCTGTTTGTTCTAATGAGCAAAGAATAAAATAATTATCTCACACAATGCTGCAGGTGTAGAACTCAGAGCAACTTCAGTAACTGTGTGTGCAATTGATAATAGGTCTCCAGTGAAAGAACATTTTTAGATCTCCCTTCTCTTAGAGTTTGTTTTCTTGCAAAGTAGCCGATGCCAAAATTAGTGCAACTGCTCTTTTTGGAGACTTCAAACACTGCAGTCACGTTATTGGTTCTTTTGTTTAATACATTCTCTCCATATGCTGTTGGCTTTCCTATTCAGAGAGCTCAAACCTTTGTATGTGCCCTTGGGGAAAGATGTGTGGCCTCAGTTTTGAGTCAGGAAGTGTAGCTTCTCAACATGACTGCCTCCGACTCATGTTCAATTGCTTTGGTTTGATTTTCCAATGCCAATAAAGCTGAAAACATCAATAGTGTTGCCCAAATAAATCTATTTTTGTCTCAGAGTAATTGTGAAGTCCTTGTATCAGGAACTATGAAGTCAAGTTGGGTAGTGTTACTCAGAAATGCATATGTGTCTGATGTTATGAGTCACATGGAGAAACGGATTCTTTTGTAAGCGATTGTCCTGTGGACAGTTTACGAAATGCCAATGGCTCAAGTGAGACAAAACTTGGCTCTGGACGTGAAAAAAATTAAAAACAGAAGGTTAATTTTAAACTTAAAAATGAAAGCACTTTTATTGGATTTAACCAAGAAGTAAATTGAAAAACAATAAAAATTAATTTAAAACACTCTCGAGTTCCAGAAATACAATTGCCAACCACCTTCCTTCTCCTCCCTGCTCCTCGGTAGATCATTTACCTTCCTTCCCTGAGAAAATAGACCACCCCAGGCAAAATGCCTTCAAACTCATTTCCCAAACCTTACCTACAGGGGCTCCATGAATGGCTGCTGGACGAGTAATGGACAGGCGAATGCACAGCCCCATTCTCCACTCCTTTCCTTCTGTTCAGTAAAAGAGAGCCTCTCCTTGAGCTTAGCTCAGACTCCTGGTGACCAAGCCCCCCACCTGTGCTGGATACAGCTGGGTACAGCTCCATCCTCCAAAGCAGTTCTTGGGTCCTCCCTCGTTGGGGACCTGATTCCCTCAATCAATCCTTCTCTCGCCTAGCTTCCATTTCTCCTGGTTCTTTCCAGTTTTTCCCATTAACAAATCAACATGTTTCGGCTCTTTCCTCTGATGGGAATGGGCATATGTGTGTGGACACATATATACATATTAATACATATACAAACCCGTATATGTTGCAACTTATTTAGACATTCCCTTGTCGATAGCCATTTGGTTTATTAACACATTTTTGCTCTTAAGAACATGTTCCTGTGTCCTTGCCCACAAGTGTTGACAGTTTTTCTAGGGCAGAGGTCCTCAAGGGTCCTATCCCAGGCCTATCAAGATAAAATCTCCAAGGCTGTTTCTTAAAAGCCTTGCAGATAATACTAATGAACAGCTTCAGTGGAAAGCTGTAGCTCTAGGGTGAGAAGTAGAAAACCTGTAAGAGGGAATGCGTATCTCACAATTGATTACGTAATGCGCAATTGCTCCCCAGTGTAGCAGGACCTATCTCCTATACTACCTGTATGGGAAGACTTTTTTTCTGCTTTCTTGTCACTACGTGGTATTGTCAGACATTTCCATTTTTCCCAATCCAGTGTGAAATTGCATTTTAAATGATACTCGTTTATACTCCACTTACTAGTGAAGTGGAGCATTTTGTCATGTATTCTTCCCTTCTGTTTTTTTTTTTTTTTTCTTCCATAAGTTGCCTGTTCACATTTCTTACCTATGTTTGTGTTGGTGTATTTATCTTTTTCTCATTGATTTATAGATGGCCTTCAAAATATATTCTGTATAATACTCTTTTTTCTCTATTTACAAAGTATCTTCTCCCAGTCTGTTGCTAGTCTTTTAAATTTGTAAGTTCTTGAGCAGTACTACTGGGTACAGCTTCCAGCTTCATTGCTTATGTTGTTTTTTGTTTCTAGAACTGGAATAGACTATTCTTAGACTTTTTCTATTTCATGTGGATTCCAGCATCAATTAGTGAAGTCTGATGAAAATATTCTGTTGAGACTGTAACTTCATTGAATTTGTAGACTCCTTGACATCTTTGCTTTAAGACATTGAGCCTTTCCTCTCTTGAATATGGAGTAGTTTGCATTTATCTGGGTCTTTCATGATGATCCTTCACATAATTTTAGAATTTTAAAATTTATACTTTGATATGTATCTGTAGCTTTTATTGCTGTCACAAATTGGATCCTTTTATTGTGATTTTTACTTGGTTATTACTGAGCTAAAGAAGGCTATCAATTTTCATATGTTGATACTTATCAAATCTTGTAAAGTCTTACTGCCTCAAAAATATTTTGGGTTCTTTATGTATACAATCTTATTGACTGCAAATGACAATTTGAGTTTTCAAATCCTTCTCTATCTTACTTCTTTTTCCTGTACTTGTTTGTCTGCTGCCACGTTGAATAGCAGTGATGTATAAAAACACTGTGATGAGTTGCCCAGATGCCCCTTCAAGGACGAACCTATTGTTCCACCTGCTGGGAGCACTGCCAGCAGGGAACCTTCACTTGGTGAGCCCCTTCCTTCCAAGATTGCTTCAGGTACAGAGATCCATCTTGTCCAAGGTCAAATCTCTTCTTTGGACCCTACCACATCCAATGGTATGGATCTGTCCAGCTTGGGACAAATCAGAAGAGTCATTCTAGCTCCATAGCTTCCCAGGCTGTGGCTGTTGTTGGATCTACTTCACAGTTCAATGTTTCCCTCACCCAATAATTCTTCCTTCCCCACTCTCTCATTGGTCTTGACCCCAAGGGCACTCCTTTTTTTTTTTTTTTTAAGATTTTATTTATTTGACATATCACAAGTAGGCAGAGAGGCAGGTAGAGAGAGAGGGGGAAGCAGGCTCCCACTGAGCAGAGAGCCCGATGCAGGGCTCGATCCCAGGACCCCAGGACCATGACCTGAGCTGAAGGCAGGGGCTTTAACCCACTGAGCCACCCAGGTGCCCCCCCAAGGGCACTTCTTAATGAAGATCTGGCATGCCAAAATCTATCTCAGAGTCTATTCCCAGAACTTCAACTATGATACAGTGAGTGGGAGCTTAGAATGGAGTACCTATCAATCAGAATTTAGGTTACAAGCAACAGAGAATGTCTCTAGGTTGTCTAGGCAGAAAGTAAGCTCCATGAATACAGGGATGTTCACCTCTTTAATGTACCAGTGTGCCATATGCATGCACGAAGGGAAAAAAAAAAACTACGTTGAGGGCATATAGGATGGCTCCGAAATGATAGGGAAAACCAGAGACATAGGCTTGGAAGAGCAGAAAAAAATAAAAGTTTTGGAAGCCAGGGTCATGGCCAAACTCAAACATACAGTGAGGACATTGCTACAAAAATCAGCATCTTCATTTATATGAATGCCTCCGAATTTATGGATTCCACATGTTGCTGCCTCCCCTACTGAAAGAGACCCTCCACTGTCCTTTTTTATTCATTGCATAGAAAAAAATTATATTTTCAGAACTATATTTCAAAATTAAAGTTCAGAAAGGAGTGTCATGTGTTATAACCCTAGCTGCCACAGGCATGGATCTTTTTCGCTTTGGATGTGGGAGATGGGCTCTAGTCCCCACCAGGGCTTTTGAAATCAGGAACTCCCCAAACAGCGATGGGAGTTCAGATGCTGGGCAGCCAAAAACATGAAAAAAACCATTGTAGCTTCTAAAATTTTACTAAAAGGCAGGAACATGCTAGGAAGTGTTTAATAATTGGCACTCCAGTGGGGGAAAGGCATTGATCTGCAGCATTTGCCAACTTCTGGGCGACAGTATCCTATCATGCTGAATTTCGGGCTACCAGTGTGATGTTTCTTAACACACGGTTGGGAAGAGATGAACTCAATCCTTTCTCATGAGTTGGTATGAGCTGGCTCCTTAAAACCATTGCAATAAATAGAATGATCATTATAAGCTTGATTTCTCCTTTTCCACCCAAAAAATCTCCTGTCCCCTTTAGTTACAGCCCTTCACAGCTGTCTGTAATGGAAAGACTGTCTATGCCTGTTAGCTCCACCACCTCAAATCATTCATTCCTCATTTTTACTCTAAGTCCATCCACTGCAATGTACATTAGCTAATTAGGCTGTGGTGGCCAAATTCCCTGAACACTTTTCTGTACTTATGGTAGCATTTTCTACCATAAACTTTTGTGTCATGAAACTCTTCCATTAGTGTCTGCAATGCCACATTCTTCAGTGGTCTGTCTGATTCTCAATCTGGCCTTTCTCGGTCTCTTTCATAAAGCCTCCCTTTTTCTGTCCTCCCCTCAAATGCCACAATTCCCCATGGCTCCATCTTGGCCTCTCTTCATACTCTGAACTACCATCTATAAAATATAGACTTTTGATTCTACATCTTTTTTTTTTTTTTTTAGATTTAGAATTTTTAAAGATTTTATTTATTTATTTGACAGAGATCACAAGTAGTCAGAGAGGCAGGCAGAGAGAGAGCAGGAAGCAGGCCCCTACTGAGCGGAGAGCCTGATGCGCAGCTCGATCCCAGGACCCTGAGATCATGACTTGAGCTGAAGGCAGAGGCTTTAACCCACTGAGCACCAAGGCGCCCCTTGATTCTACATCTTAAGGCTTGTTCTTGCCATTGATTCCCAGAGCTACACAAGTACATCGAACTGTTTTTGGATTTTACCTGGAAGTTTCCTTGGAACTTCAAAATTGACATGCTTAATACTATCACTTTCCACTCGTCTTACTCCTTGCTCTGTCCCCTACCCTCTTCCACCATCCCAAGTCAAAACCTTCCTTTTATTCTCTTTATCAAAACTAGAAAAATGTGAGCAGTTTTTAAGTCCTCTCTTTCCCTAACCCACATCAAATTATCACCTAGTCTCCTAGATTGTTCTATTTGCAATCCCATGGCTTAAGATGAAGACACCATTGACTCTTCCTCATTAACTTTCTTGCCCCACTACAAGTTATTTACCCTCAAACCTGGGGTTCTTGTTCAAAGGCATATCTGATATTGCTATCTTTCTACTTAATTTCAATAATTTCCAAAAGTGCTCAGAAAAAACCATAAATATAACATATAAATATATGTTTATATGTTATATTTATTTATTTATTTATAAAATATAAATATAAAATATATTTATAAAATTATAAAATTTATAAAAATTTATAAAATATAAATATAAAAATATTTTAAAAATATACTTTAGCAAGACATCCATTGTCATTATTGCTAATTGTAACTGACCCCTCAACATCCATTCCCAATCCTATCCTCTGTTAAAGAACAAAAATTCAGCTGAGTAAATGTGAAAAGCTAATTGGCTTTATTAAGTGGTATGTGAATCAGGCAGTGTGTCATCTCGCAAATTCAAAGGCTCTCTGAGAAATGGCACAAAATGCAAAGTTTTTATAGGAAGGAGGGTGGGCAAGGGAGTTATTAGTAAAAGAAAACAAAGGATTTTTTCAGGCAACTCCCTAAGGAGGAAGAGCAGGGGGTCTTTTCATGCAGGTTACCTAGTCCTCTTTTGTGGGGATAGAGAGGACCCCTGTGACAAATTACCAGTACTGACCAGAAAATTTCTGACTGACTGGTTAAGAGTACATTTCTGAGGGAGGTTGAAACTGCACGTAGGTTAGGAATTGAGTCCCAGGGTGATGTAGCCTAGCATGAGTGACTCCATTTTGCAACTGTGATTTTCTTTTTGACACCTTCTATTGTACAGCAAAGTGATTTTAGGAATGGACACTTACTTCAGAGGTAAATCCTGGTTAGTCTACTCCAAAATGATGGCCCTATCACCTTTGCCAATGATTGATTTGAAATTCCCAGAGCTGAGACAATTGATGCAGGGCATCTTGCTGGTAACATTTATTGATGGAGATGTTGATATGGTGACTCAGTGGATCCAATCTAAGACTGAAATGAAAAGTTTCATTCCACGATTAGGAGAGTTCTTTCTCTTCCCATGTTGCAGTAAACAAGAAAAAAAAAGTAGTCTTGGGTGCCATCTTAATAGGCTGCTACCTTACTCTTGATTACTCTTGGCTGCTATCTTAGTAGGCTGAAGTTGATACTGTGAAGAACAAAACAAAATAATGGAAGAAACCAACCAACCCTGAATATGCTGTGACTTATTTTTTTAAGCTGGTTTGAAATCAATCTGAACATCATAAGTCTCTTCAAAATCTAGTCCCTAATTACCTTTCCAGTGGCACTCCTCCTTATTTGTCTTCTTATACTCTAGTGTCATTTGAGGACCAGCAACATTGGTATCACCAGAGAACTGGTTAGAAATACAGAACCTCAGGCCCCACCCTAGACCTGCTTAGTCAGAATCTGCATTTCAATAAGATTCCTAGGTGACCATATGCACATTAGAGTTTGAGAAGTGTTGGTCTTGACCAGTGGTGCTCAAAGCATGGCTCTCGAACCAGCTGCATGAGCATCAACTATCTGGGAACTCATTAGGAATACACACACCCAGGCTTCCCAGACCTATTGAATCAGAAATCCTGGGGTGGTGTTCCCAACAATCTGTGTTTTATTTTTTTGTTGTTGTTTTTTTCATTTCTCTCACATCTTTTTTTTTTTTTTTAATTTAAGTTCAATTAATTAACATGTAATGTATTATTTGTCTCAGGGATACCGGTCTGCGATTCATCACTCTTACATAATACCCAGCGTTCGTTAGAACACATACCCTCCCCAATGTCCATCATCCAGTTACCCAATCCTCCACTGCCATTCCCTCCAGCAACCCTCAGTTTGTTTCCTATGATTAAGAGTTTCTTATGTTTGTCTCTCTCTATGGTTTCATCTTGTTTCATTTTTTCTTTCTCTTCCCCTATGAACCTCTGCCTTGTTTCTTAAATTCCACATATCAGTGAGATCATAGTATAATTGTCTATCTCTGATTCACTTATTTCTCTTAGCATAATACCCTTAAGTTCCATCCACATTGGTGTAAATAGTAAAGAGTTCACCTTTTGATGGCTGCATAGTATTCCGCTGTATATAGCTACAACATCTTCTTTCTCCATTCATCTGTCGCTGGACATCTGGGCTCTCTCCATAGTTTGGCTATTGGACATTGCTGCTATGAACATTGGGGCGCAGGTGGCCCTTCATATCATTGCATTTGTATCTTTGTAATAAACACCCAGAGCAATCTGTGTGTTAATGGCTTTGTCACTTCTCCTCCAACACAAGGCACAGGTTTTCCATTTTAAGTGTTGTTGATATTGTCTGGCTCTAGAGCACTCTCAGAACTGCTGGCTCTATCACTGTTGCCTAAACTTACTATACGAAGAAATCACTCAAAGAGCCTTGGAAATGACTGATATTTGCATGCCACTCCCAGAGAAGTTGGGCTTAATATGGAGTGGAACCTGGGCACTGGGGCATTTTCAAAGCTCCCCAGGTGATTCTAACTTTGAGCCATTTTGAGACCACTGATCTACATTCTAACCATACTGAACTGCTTTTGCTGATTCTCCCAAACCACAAAACTCTCTTATTCTGCACCAAATCCTTTGCTTTCCCCCACTCTCACCTTTCCTTTCTTTACTTGACTGGTATATTCGCCTTTCACAACTCAGTTGCGGGTATCACCTCCTGCCAAAAGTTTTCTCTGATTGCTCAGTTTGGAATAAGGGCCTCTGCCATGTACCTGTGGCAACCAGAGCTGTTGTCTCACTGTGTTCCAGTTTATCTCTTCTGACCTGTCTTCCCTATGGAATTACAGTCTTTTTGAGTGTGGGAGGCCAGTCATATACACTGTTTCCTTCCTTATGTCTTAACAAAACCTGGCACATAGAAAGGAGACTCCGTAAGCATTTGTTGAACCAATGCACTAGGGCAGGAATCACATCTTCCACTTTCTTGGTGATTATCCTTCCTTCTCAAGAAATACTTCCTGGAGAGGTGCCTGGGTGGCTCAGTGGGTTAAAGCCTCTCCCCTCGGCTCAGGTCATGATCCCAGGGTCCTGGGATGGAGCCCCGCATCGGGCTCTCCGCTCGGCAGGGAGCCTGCCTCCCCCTTTGTCTCTGCCTGCCTCTCTGCCTACTTGTGAGTTCTGTCTGTCAAATAAATAAATAAAATCTTAAAAAAAAATACTTCCTGGATTTTTTATTTCTTCTTCTTAAAGGAACTCATTTCATTGAAAAGTCCCCAAATTAAACCAGACAAATGTTATAACTATAGGAAAATGAGGGGGAAATAAAACTAGGGAAACTTGGATAATGCCATTGATTAACCGCTGTATGAAGGCTGCGCGTTGTGTAAACTGGGTGATTTTTTTCACTGGGGTAAGGATGTGGGTTCTGACTAAGACTGGATTACCTGATGACTATATATAGTTTCGGTGTGGTTAAGATCCTGGTTGGGGGCAGACAATTCCAGAAGTGCCACTTACTCATTGTGTGTCTCTCCTCAGCTCCTCAACTTCCTTCAGCCTCAGGGTCCTTAGCTCTAAAGAGTGTGTAGTAATGTCTGCCTCATAGGGATACATCAGGCTTTCAGTGACACAATATTTTTCAGGCATGTATCAGAATGCTTTGAACCTACTAAGTGCTCCATGTGTGGAAGTAAGAGTTAATAGAGTATTTCTAAATTCTATTTAGACTCGTGAGTAGAGCTTGGTGCCAAACTCTTCATTGTGTTTTGGTGTCTTTGTTGATCACATTATCCTCAAAATATGAGCTTGGTCTCCTCGGGTTCTCTGCATTTTGTGTTTAACTCCTGATTATCCAGGAACAAAACCAGAAACTATCTCCCACCTACTCTGCCTCCGCCTCTCTCACAAACCTATGCTCTCAGAGATGCTAGTTCCACTTCTTTCTCCAGAACAATGGGTGCCTTGCAGAGTGGCGAGAATCCCCAAAAGATGGCCGGAAGGGACAGAAGGACGGGAGGCTGGTTTGCGGATAACCGGCTCACACGCAACAGATTACTGCTTCTAATCGGAAGTCTCAGGATGTCAGCCTCCACAGTGAACACCAACCTGCGCCAGAGGAAAGGAGCTGTGGAGTTTCCCCGGAGGTCGAGTTGTGGCCCTCAGCTATAAAATAGAGCCCTTTGTGTGCCAAACGCCGAGGGTACATTGAGACAAGACACGTTCATTTATAGGCATCAATAAAGTGAAAGCGTGAGCTGTATGAACAGAATTGAGCTGGTCAAGGACGGCGAATTCCTGCAAATACCTTGTTACTCATTGAATGTAAATGATCTACTTCTGCATTTTATCATGTTTACACAGCGATATTTTGTGGTGGCCGCTTCCAGGTTTATGTGTATTTTTAATCTGGGAAAGTCCAGGGCTTATTCACTCCTATGTTAAATAAAGGTCACTGGAAAAAATCAGAAACTCATCTAAAGCAAGAGAGGGATGGCAAGTTTTGGCAAGCGTGTACCAAAGTATTTCAACTTTTTTTTTTTTTTAACTCCATTGTCTTGAAACAAAAAAATGGCTTCTTGCGTTGCAAATAAAAAAGCAGCTATCTCAATTAGGTAAGTGACAACAACAAAAAGGCAAGACCCCGAGGGTGCCTTCTACTTTTATTAGAGCCACAGAGAACTAAGGACCTCGGCATGGATGTAGAAGGTCAAAGGGATTGAAATGAGGAGAAAAGGAGAAGAACCCCAAACTTCGGTTCTCATATTTTATTAAACTACTTAACATCCTCTGAAGCTGTTCATACACATTTTCCTCACCTTACAAATAAAGAACCCGAGGACCAGCAAGCCCATTTATTTGCCTCAGACTCCCACAGCTAGTAAGCCTCAGGTTTGTCACCAAGCTTGGGTCTATCTGCCTGGTCGGATCTTGAGTGTTCCTCTCTATGGTGAATATGCTTTGTTTCTTTTGAAAAAAAAAATGTGGGTACATGTGTGTTGTGTATTCATTGTACCACTCAACACCTGCAGTAGAGAGTTCATCAGTGCATGGGGTCTAGACAAGACTTTGAGTTCTAGCTCTGTCTACTAGTCGTGCGACCTTGGACAAATTTGTTAAATTTTGTGAATGTCGGTTGCCTTATTTATAAAATGGGATAATATGGGGAACAAGATTGTTGGCCAGATAAAAAAAACAATTATGCAGAGCTCAGCATGTGATAAATGCCCAAGAAACGTTAACCATTGCTTCTAAGGGGGTTCTGTGCTCAAGGCTCTGGGTAAGGTCCTTATAGAGGATAAAAGCTGAAAAAGACTATTGTCCTCAAGGAAGTTTGAGAGAAAATAGAGGGAACTTGCCTTTAGATATAGCCTAGCAGTCTGATTAATACAGAGAAGAGACATTTGGGAGGACTGGAATTTGTATGCTGAGTAAATGTGAGTTTTACATATCTAAAAACAATCACCACTTTCCATGGAATGTTTACAGCATTAAAATTCATCCCGTTGAATTTCAGATCGTTAATACTATCACACAGAAATTCTTTTTTAAAGATGGAGACAAAAATTTTGTCTCCCGTATGACAGACACAGAATGGTTGAGAAAGTTAAGAAGGACACTGAGTGAATTTACTTATAAATTCATGAATATGAATTTACTCTTCAAATATAAGAATAAATATATGTATGGGATAGACAAATAGATAAAATATATAATCTAAAATCTGTTTTGTGATGCAATAGTTCTAATGTCAATATTCTTGGCAAGACATTAGCAAATTAAAAAAAAAATGTATTAATCCTTTTGCTGCCTTGACCTGTTCTCAACCACACCCCTGAGAGAGATACTCAGTTCTTTTAGAGGAAAGAACAGAAGGTCACGGGGGTGGGGGGGAGCACTCTACAATTCTCCAAACCTATGCTTTTGTGTTTCTAGTCTCTTTCCCATTAGTTTTAAAAAATAAAAAAGAAAAGAAAAGGTATTTGGTCACAGTCTGCAACTGAGTAATGGACTGAGTAGTGAAAACTAGTATCAAAATAGGTTTGATTTACCCAGAACCCTCAAATAAAAGATATACCTTGAATAAAGCAATTTGTAGTAAACTTCTTTTCTGAACATTTTCCTTGCAGGTATTTCGTGGAGTAATCCACTCGGGCATTAGATTGTGTGGACGCTGGTGCACGAATGTGTATTTTGTCAGTTCTTCCTACTCAACAGGAAGTGGAGTTGAGTAATATATCCTTTCCTTCTTCGGGGCGAATTTCCCTGAGCAAAATCATAAACTAGGTAAAGATTATTTTCCAGGACTCTTATCTCTCCTTCACAAACCTTTGTACACTTTTCCCTTTACCTCGTGCCACTTCTGTGACTCCCAAGTACCGTGAGCTACCACAACCGCCATCACAGGCAGAGCACAGTCCCACGACGACAGTACCGTACCATTTTCATTCTTCCTCTTGACTCCAACCTGCTCTTCTAAATACATTCATGGACTCCTTCATAAGAAGGTGTGACTGTTGATAAGGCTACCACTTTTGCCCTTCCTGGCATATTGAGTAAGTGATAAGAAGCCTTAGGCAAGTAAGTGAGGTCTAATGTGCAATTTCAAACACTACGTGCCCAGATATGGAACACATTTACTGGGTAGGTGGGTTGGCAAGGGTATTTCTAGCCGAGCCCCAGCAAAGCAGCTACTAATCTCTGTAAGTTCATACTTAGTAATCATGATCTTCTTTGTTCTAGCTTTTAAAACCCACCCTTACAAAGGAAAAATACCACTTTTCCCTTCCTGGAGATGGCAGGGAGATGGCCCCACACTCCACGTAAGACTAGGATGAGGATAAAAGGGTCCCTGCTTTAGATGGGATTGAGAACCTGGGACTCTACGGGCAGGGTCTTCTGAGACGGAGGGAGTGTGCGCACTCACTCAAGTTCACAAAACACACAAGTGACTCCTGCTCCTCCGGGGAGGAAACATGGATGGGTAGAGAAGGGCAGGAGCTAATCCTCCTGAAATTTCCCTCCTGCAGAGTAAAGTAGAAATCCTTTCCCTCTAAGGAGTTGAGGAGCCAAGAATAACAACAAACCCCTTCCTGAAGGCCAACTTTAGGACAGGCCCTGCCCTGGGAGCTTTGCCTGTGTTCTCCTGTGTATAGCTTGGAAGGGGAGGAGGGTGGTGCCCCTACCCTCGGTGTAAAGACGTATCTCCTGAGGCAAGCCACTGGTATGCCTCATTCTGCTGGTAAACTGACTAAACAAGATCTAAAAACAGCTTTTCCTGGCCTTAAAGCAATTGCTCTTTCACTGATTTGACATCTTGAACCTCTTCAACCTTCTGTAACCAAGACTAAGACTCTACCAACGTATTTCATCACAAGTTTCTTTTTTAACCTCTATCCTTAAAGCATGCACAGCTACAACCTTCTACTTATTGCCTTCGGCACAAATGGAGAAAATCCATTTCCAAGTTTGGTAGACAGTTGGGTTTTGTTTTTGTATTTTTTTTTCCCCTCTCTCATCATAAAACCAAAAATGCTATGACTACACCATTATCAGCAACTGACGAGTCCACTCACAATGCTCTTTACACTGATATCAAACATGTCCAATTTGTCAATTGATGCCAACAGGCCGGTGGCGTTATCTTAAATCTAAGGTAGAGGAATCTCTCATCGATAATACATTCAAAAGAAGTAAGACTAGAAGAAATACGACAGCAGAGCCCTGTAGGTGATAAGGAAGCGAAGAGATAGAAACACCAGTGCCTCATGAAGCTTTATGGAGCAGTTAACCTTGAGACTTGACCATAGGTAAAGATCAAACTCCAACTTCGGGTTAACAGGTTCATTGAGCTTTACAAATACCTTGGTTTCACTATTTGTGCTTTTATCTGCTTCTAGACTTTATTACTGCTCTCTGTCCAGTGATAGTCTTTATATACACAGAATGCCAATGAAAAGAAGTCAAAAGGTTTCCTTTGTTATCTTTAATGTCTTAAGGTTTTAATAGAGAGGCATACCTTTCTACCAGTTAGAGATCCACAGAAAATGCCACCTGTCTCCCCTGCGAGGGTGACAAGCATTTCACGAGGCACAGTCCCCAGATAAAGGCAAAGAAACCATCGAAGTAGCAGCTCTCCAGGGTCATAGTAAAAAATAACTAGCCCATGATTAGCATTTCATTGCACATGCACAAAAGCTAATTAAATACCTCACGCGATACAGCCGACATATTGGTAAATAAATATATCACAGTTACACATCGTAAAAAAGGGACTATTATTTTGGTTTGATGTGAATAAAGGCAGCCACATCAATGTAGAAGATGAATTTTTAAAAAGGAAATGCAAAATTTTTCAGGCCCCATCTGGGCTGAATGAGTCCAATATTACAGAAACCTTCACAAAAGACAGGAAATGACAATTCTAGAATAAAATACATGAAATATTGGAAGAAGAAAGAAAACAACAATTAATGGTGTGAGGAAGTGGCGTGTTCTCACTTGCCTTGTCTATGAGGAAGTACTGTGT
This sequence comes from Mustela nigripes, assembly GCF_022355385.1. Lineage (NCBI taxonomy): Eukaryota > Metazoa > Chordata > Mammalia > Carnivora > Mustelidae > Mustela > Mustela nigripes. The sequence goes on from NC_081571.1 coordinate 51,539,776, forward strand.
AGGCTCATGCCTTCTTGCTCCAGAGGCTCCTTCTACCACAGGGGCAAGCTCCCCAGCCCTGTGATGCTACTACTTGAGGGAAATCAACATTTCTGACTAGAAAATTGAACTTCTCATCTACAATTCTACCCACTCAGCAAGAGCTATAGTCAACACATTTTTTTTTCCTTGAAGAACACTATTTTCTGATTGCAGCGAATTTTGTATACCAGCTGTCATTCTGAGTTTTAAAATTCTTTATTATATAATATGTTTTTAAAACCACTCATAAGCAAATAATAAAAGGAAAGCCATTTTTAAAACGATTTTATTTTTAAGTCATCTCACACCCAATGTGGGGCTCGAGCTCACAACCCCAAGATTAAGAGTCACACACCTCACCAACTGAGCCAGCCAGGTGCCCTGAAAGCTGTTTCTAAATAAAGACTCATATATCAGGTATAGCATCAATTTAGGGCTTTCCACATGTGAATTGTCTTGAAGATTTTCTTTGGAAAGATGCGGAAGTATTAAAGTAACAGAAATAAAAAGACTTTTTTGGGACGCCGAGTGGCTCAGTTGGTTAAACTGCTGCCTCTGGCTTGGGTCATGATCCCAGGGTCCTGGGATAGAGTCCCACATCGGGCTCCTTGCTCAGCGGGGAGTCTGCTTTTCCTCTGCCTCTGCCTGCCACTCTGCCTGCTTGTGCTCCCTCCCTCTCTGACAAATAAATAAATAAAATCTTTTTTTTTTAAAGACTTTTTATTGTCACAAGACTGTGTGGATTGAAATAGTGAAAACAATATCGAATGCTTACAAGTGTGGGCACTAGGAGAGAGTCTGAGCAGAAACTTTCAGGTAAATTTGCACCCTGTAATTTTATTTTATTTTTTAAAAAATTTATTTGACACAGAGAGAGAGATCACAAGTAGGCAGAGAGGCAGGTGGAGAGAGAGGGGAAAGCAAGCTCTCTGCTGAGCAGAGAGCCTGATGCGGGGCTCGATCCCAGGACCCTGAGATCATGACCTGAGCCAAAGGCAGAAGCTTAACCCATTGAGCCACCCAGGTGCCCCCCGCCCCCAGTAATTTTAATAATTTGTGAACTTTTTACAGTATTTCTACCCATAAAGTGCTTTAATATTTTGATAAAAATCCATTTTCTATTTTTAAAAAATTCATATTTTATCATAACAATACATATCAGGAAGTTGCAGTGAAAGATTATGGAATACTTTTGCTAAGTCTCCTACTGATGTTAATTTTGATGTGAATAATTTGAAGTTATTAGTTATATTATTATGCTCTTTCTTTAAGAAAATCAAATATATTTATGTGTGTGTAAGAGAGTGCATTTAAAATATGACTTAATTTTCCAAAAAATTTACCAGAACATTCATCTTCAGAAGTAAAAATATCACTCACTCTCTATTCCCTAAATAATAAAGACCAAATTCCAGAATTTAGCCTTTATGGTCCTCTGTGATCTAGTTCAAAGGTACCCTTCCAATTAATTATTTCTATTCTCCTTGTTAAAGTCCTATCTATAAATTGGATCATTTATGTACCCATCAAATATATATTGAGTGGCAGGTTGTGCCAGACTCTATGGATTTAAGACAAGGAAAACACAACTTCTGCTCTCAAACAGCTTACAATGTAGCTAAAAAGAAGATATGTAATAGGTATTTACAGCATTATAAGTGCAATATTTGATGTATGTTTAAGGCACAAGAGGAAATTCTTGTCACTTCCTAGCCGGATAGGTAATAGATTCCGAGATTATATAGGGGAAGTAATGAATACATTAGAATTCACTAAGTAGACACACAGAAAACAAAGTTCTAGGCTAGGGTGACATGTATGCAGGCATGGAATGTAGGTCCGTTCCAGTACAGAGGTCTGACTATTGCTGGAACACAGAATGCAGGGGTTCACCATCTCCCCAGTACTGTCTATCTATTCAGTTCTTTGTTAATTGCTCCCACTGCCATTTCTGCAGGTTAGAGTGAATAAAGTTGGTTGCGTCTGGGAACCTAATGACTTTGACATAACCTTAGACCAGAGTTTGTCAACCTCAGCACTTCTGGCACTTTGGACAGAAGAATCCTTTGTTATGGGGGACTGTCCTGAGCATTGCTACATGTTAAGTAGCATCCTTGGATTCTATCCACAGGCCAGTAGCGCTATTTGTCCCAGTCATGATAATCAGAGTGTCTCCAGTCATTGATAAATATCCCTTGGCCATGCAAATTGTGCCCTTATTAAGAACCACTGTCTTAGATCTGTGTGTTCGCATGGTCACTTTCATATTGGCGAGAGTTATAACCCTACTTGATAGGAATGATTATAAGAAAAAAAATCCATCCTATTCCAAAGTCTTCAGGAGTATAGCATATAATCAAGTGTATAAACCCAAATAAATGCAAATTCAATCAAGTAGAATTGCATTGGGAGTGTACGTGTGTATATGTGGGTATGTACAGACTTCCCTGAGAATATGGAAAAATTTGCTAATAAAAAAATTTAGCCTGGGGATGTGAAGTACATAACCACCCAAGTACTCTTGCTAAGTTATAGTTCACATTATGAATAGGGGTCCATGTTTATAACCCAATAGGTTTTCCATCCGTGTTAATACTATACCTGTATCTCAAATGAGATCTCCAGTCTCAAGCAACTTCATTATCTGAGAAGGTAAACCCCAAACTATTTGAAATGTTCTAATTGTTTCCCTTTAACCCCAAGACAGTTTATGATTAAGTATAGAAATATTTAAGAATCATAATCATGGTGTTAATATTTTTGTGTAAGAAATCTGTGCCTAGGGGCGCCTGGGTGGCTCAGTCGGCTAAGCGTCTGCCTTTGGCTCAGGTCATGATCCCAAGGTCCTGGGATAGAGTCCTGCATCGGGCTCCCTGCTCAGTGAGGGGTCTGCTTCTTCCTCTATCCTTCCTTTCCTGCTCATGATCGCTCTCTCAATCTCTCTCTCAAATAAATAAAATCTTAAAAAAAAAAAAAAGAAATTTGTGCATATTTGACACTTACAGCAACTAAGAGTATAACAGAGTATGTCCTGCTAGAAGCTAACCTTATGAATCTAATTGGAAACATGAAATTTAAGCAATGGCTTAAATTTCTTAAATTTTAAGTTGAATCTTATAAAAAATTTATATGCAAAGTCAGAACATTTAGAGAATTTAAGAATCATCATATCTAAAGTTTATAGATTAATTAAAATATTTAGTTCTTGGGAATGGCTTGTTGTTCATCCATTAAACTTCATAAAAGAAAAAGTATATATATTAAATTTACAAATTCAGTTTTTCATGTTCCAAGGAATTGAATTGCTTTCATCACCTTACAACAAGTGTTACATTTGCTAGATTAATAAATACAATAATACTATTAGGATGTTGAAGGAAAAGGTTAAGGAAGAACTAAGCTTTGGAATCTTTACATTAATAATTATATATTAACTTTAAAAATGAAGTAACTTCTGTAGAGTCTCTTTTAAAGATGTAAAGTCAACCTCAAGGACCAAAAAAAAAAAAAAAAAACCCTCAAGGATATAATGAAATCCACATGGAAGTAGTAGTAGTAAAGTTTTGTAATGGTGAACAAATTTCACACTGTCAACCATGAGAGAAACCTGCTCCATATCCCTTCTATGCAATGAACTCAGTCTACATTACCGGTTAGTGTTCCCTCTGACAAATTTTTAATCTGAATCTAATCATAAGGATACAAATCTAAATGGAAGGACACAGTCAAAACAACTGGCCTAGATTCTTTGAAACTGTGATTCACAGACCTGTACCCCTGGGGATAAAAATATATGTTTATAAAAAAAAAAAAAAAAAAAAAAAAATTAAAAAAAAAAAAAAAAAGAAACTGTCAAAGTCATGAAAGACCACCATCAAAACAAGCAAGCAAAAACCTAAATGAACAAAAACAATAATCAAGAAAAACAAAAAGAAGAGGGGAAAAAGGAAGGAGAAGGTGGGGAAGGCTAGTGATCGTGTGACCCTTCCCTTGACGGGATCTGGATCCCCAAAACTAAAAATCTGTAGAGGTCTTTACTGAGATATTTTTACAACTCGGATGGGATGATATCCTGGTTAAGGGATAGGTGTAGAAATACTCAGGGAAGAAGTCTAAAAGACATCCACAATTTGCACTTAAACAGTTAAAAAATGTGTATAGACAGTGCGCTAGCTGACTTGTCGATGGGTATACGGATGTTCACCATTGTATTTTTGAACTTTTCTGAAGGTTTTTAAATTTTCAAAACAAACAATTGACTAAAAACCACAAGTCACACTGAACCCATTTTATTCCCCTAGGAAGCTCATGAGCCTCAAGAGAAGTTGACTCCAACCTGTGGCACAAGGGAACAAGTCTTATTTAAGGGTTCCTTTGCCAAAGACTGGCTCAGGGCTGTGCTTATTTCAGAATTTGGACCAATGAAATAGGAAGAGAGGTTTGCTACAGATTTTCCTTCCTGTTGCTGCTTCTGGGAGCAAGTCTCTCTTTTCCTCTGTTATGCTTGTACGTGGGTAGGAGCCCTGGGACTTTTGCAACCATCTCACAGCCAGCCTGAGGTAGAAGCTGCCAAAAAGAGCAAGGATAACAGGAGTTTCAGAGATAAACTAAGGCTCAAAAGATGACAGTACCTTTGCTCTTCCAGTTATGGAAATCAATTAATTTAAGTCAGTTGAAATACTACAGCCAAACATAGCATCTGATACGAGTTCCATCCCTCATGAAATGACCTTCCCATTTCCATTCCAAGCTGTAACTGGCCACAGAATTTTTCATGAGGAAAGAATTACCTTTATTTGGCAAAATATCTGGGTTGGTCCCATAGGAGAAAAGGTAAGGTCGGGGAGATGAGAACTAGCCTGAGAAATCAAATAGAAGGAAGCATTAGTCAGGCTTCTCTTGAGAACCAAAACCAGCAGGGTGCGGGTGTGTGTGTGTATCTCTATATCTCTAACCTCTATCTCTCTATCTGTAGAGAAATTTGTTTTAAGGAATTGGCTGACATAATTGCAGAGGCATGTAACTCTAAAATATGATGGGCAGGCTACCAACTAGGGGTTTAGTGGTTCAGGGAAGGGCTGAAGTTCAAATCCAAAGGTGTCTACTGGGAGAAGTCCTTCTTTCTTAGGGGCAGTTAGTTTTTGTCCTATTAAGCCCCCCATCTACATCATGGAGGGTAATCTGCTTTATTGAAAGCCCACCGTTTAAATGTTTAATTTATTAAAAAAAAAAAAAAAACTACCTTCATGGAAACAACCCAAATAATGTTTGACCAAATATCTGAGCACCATAGCCCAGCGAATCTGACAAATAAAATTAATCATCACAATGGATACCCTGCTCAGTGTGAGAAATGAACCCACTGGGATTTGTCCTGGGAGATGTTGGGCAGGACAAAAGGAGAGAGATAGACCAGTCAACTAGAGACTTTCAAACTTTACTTTTTACATTGGGCCTCCTCACTCTCATGCCCATGTGTACATAACAAAAACAAAAGCTACTCCTCATCTTCTCAGCTCTTTCTTCTCCCCCATTCCATTCCATTCCATCTTATCCTACACCGTCCCATTTCATTCTTTACCTAATTTTGGAAAATGTTCATCTTGACCCATTAAATGAATTCAGTTGTCAGTAGTGGGACACAACGCTTCAATGGCAAACCATAACTACACAATTTACACATGCTTGTGTTTGTATGTGTGTACATTTGTGTAGTAAATCAAGGAAGAGGCTGACAGGACGGACCTTAAAATGATCCCAAAACCAAGAGTTGGAGTTGATTGTGATAACGCAAGCAACCTTGAGTCCTTTCCTCCCAGTGCTGCGTATACCCTCAAAGTTCACAGAAATCTTGGGGAGGGCTTGGGTATGGAATTAGGGACTGGAGCATCCACATGCTATATAGATCTCAGGGAACATGGAGGCCCAGCTGATTGCCTGTGTTATGGAAAAGCTTCTGTCTACAACTAGACTTCCAGGACACCGTAGCCAGTGTTAGTGGTGCTAATCCATTTTCCTTTCCCTTCCCTTCCTTTATCCTTTTTTTCTTTTCCTTTCTCTTCACTTTCTTTCCCTTCCCTTCCTTCCTTCACCCCCCTTCTTTCTTTTTAAAGATTTTATTTATTTATTCGACGCAGAGAGAGAGAGAGACCACAAGTAGGGGGAGCAGGAGAGGGAGAAGCAGGGAGCCTAATGGGGAGCTGGATCCCAGGACCCTGAGATCATGACCTAAGCCGAAGGCAGACACTTAACCAACTGAGCCACCCAGGCGCCCCTCATTTATATTTTCTACCCTAGTGTATTTATCTACCCTAGTAGGATGTAACTTACTTGTGGTTAGAGATTATGTCTTAGGTACAAATTTTATATCTTAATTAGTATAATACCTACACAGACTAACAACTCATATATGTGCTTTTCCTTATTTTATGCATGTAAAAATTGTTCCTAGTAAACATAATAACATTGACATGTCATGCATGAGTGTCTGAACAAATAAACCATGAAATTTCCCAACCACTCCCCTTATTGTAGATATATTGACTCTAACTTCAATGTTCACTTTAGCTACAGAATATTGTTGTATATATTACCAAGGAACCAACGATCATTGCCTGAGTGACTATGTGAATTCATGTCAAACATATTACAAATCAATGGCCCCAGATCAGCAACGAGAGGTGAAGTAGGCTCCAGAGATCCTAGATCAGCCACAGAATGTACCGGCCACGTTAATGTCAACTTAAAGGGCCATGAGGATGATCAACCACATTAATCCTCAGGACCGCATCTACCTCCCAACCTGGGCTATGATCAAGCTTAAGAGTTCAGAGGAGTCTGGGGCAGCAGCAAGGCCACTCTCCAGATGCTAGAACTGACCAGAGTCTTTGGTATGGTCTGAAAGCTCCAAGGTACACAGATATTACAGTAGCTCGTGGCACAGATTTGCAATCCTCTCCAGGGTAATGGATTCCAATATATTCACATGAACTGTAGCTATAACAAAAGGGGGCATCATGATGGCTATCCATATGTTTAAGCAATTTTGGGACATTCCTGAGTGAACCTGTTTTTAGCATACCTGCTGGAGTCTAATGTTGCTGATGTCATCATGGGCTCATAAAACAGTTTTCTCTCTCTCTCTGTCTCACACACACACACACACACGCAGGAATTCAACACAATGAAACTGTAAAAGAAAAAGATCGTGTAAAAAATGTTCCTCTACAGGGAAAATGCGATTTATTTCAGAAATAGATATTCACTCAAGTGTATGAGCTGTGTAGGCGTTCATTGGTGAATTTAGACTAAACAGGAAGTGATGTAAATTACACTTATTACACTGTTGGGAGAGAAATATATTACATCCAGACAGCAGTCAGACAAAGTACAAGGAATTCATTGTGTAGAAAGAAACCGTGCAACTTTGGTGGGAAGACAATACACTATATGGTATGAAAACCATCAGTGGCCACCTGGGACTAAAATTATTTTTTAGGAAGCATGATTTTGTTCTAGCACTGATATATTTTTTCTTCTTTGATAAAGCCCCAAGGTATTCAATTCTAAGCACATTGCCGTTTCTGTACTTTTAACCACTTCATGCTGTTGTTTTGTAGTCGTTATATTGCAGACAGTAAGAAACAATGAAATCATTAAGACTTGGACTAGAAATCCTAGCTTTGATGAAACACCCAGAGTAAGGGAGAGGACTGAGGAAGATACAGAATTATCTAGCACCCATTTAATCCCACCTATTGCGGAAGTATCCAGGAATCACTCAAGAGAAGAAATATTAACAAAGAGGTTACCTTGAGAGTCAAACAGTATCATGTGATTTCTTCCATGAGATTTGTCTCATTGGTCTATCTTTATGATAAAGTTTCCTGGGATGAACTGAAAAAACAAACAAAAAACGTAACTAGGGAGCTGGTTTGACTGTTAGCTGGCCTAAAGCGGACTTTTGGAAAATCAGGTCGAAGACATAAATTTAACGTCGAACTTACTGTTTTGTTACAAAGTCATACCCAAAATGAAGTAATTGAATGAATTAGGTTCAGCCTTACAAGTTACTACCATGCTTCATTCACCACAGTGTAGAACAAGACAGACCTCTCTAATTTGTTGGGCTCTGCCTTAATGGAGTATGTCTAACATGGCACAGCTAGAATCTTCACAAATAATTTAGCAAAAATGCACTTATGGTTTATTGCCTCGATTTTCAAAAAAGCCTTATAATCTTTTAGTGAGTGATTTCTTTTGCCGAGTTGGGATTGTGATCACCATGGAAGTATCAGGAAAGTTCTGACTGGGGGAGACCCCATCAGAGTGCTCAGAACAGCCAGCTTTGGGAAGGTCGGACCAACAGGGCACAGAATCTCCATCCTGATGCCAAAGAAGCGTGTTTGGATGGGGATGGGGTGGGACGCACTCCCCCGTGGCTCTCTCCACAGGGTCTTTGAGTGGCACAAAGCGACTTTGTAGAACTCCATGTTCATTTGGAAATGGAGTTCTGTCAGTAATAAAGTGAGCCCCAAATGACTTCAGTCTCTGATTTTTATGAGTTCTTAAATTACACTCTGGTTTGTGGAGTCTGAGATGAAGGGTAGTATTTTGTTCATTTTTTTAATATTTGTATGTACATATATAATCAAAGGTATTTGTTGACTGCTTCTACGATACTGAATGCTCTTAACTCTCTCTCTCTCCCACCTCAGCCCCTGCTCCCCACCTTCTACCCTGTCTCCAGCCCCGTAGGACACCAGTCCTGCAACCAGACTGACTGGAGCAATTGCCTAAACTCAGTGCCTCACTTTTTTTTTTTTCTGTAAAAATTAAGAAATAACAGAACTTTCATAATGAATAAAGAGGAACAAATATAATGCTTAGAACACTGCCAAGCATCTATGAAGTTTTATTTTATTATTACAATTTTAATTATCATCTATCACCTTTCTGTAGAATTGTTAGTAGTATTGACTGGCATTCTCATTGTGGAATGGATTTTTCTTGTAGATCTTCAATGGAAAGACACCATGCAGGAAGATACTTACATAGATTCTTCAAGTGCTTATTTTAGCTATTATTCCAAAGATTTTCTACTCATTAATGGTCTTATTTTCAAAGCCTCATAATCCAGTTTTCTTAAAAATATACAGAAATTAGCTTTGGCATGTGCTAGATGGATCATTCTGTACGTAGATGATACAAAAAATCTGAAAAAAATAATTCATTCAATTATAGAGATTCCATTTTCGGCTCCGAAAGGTGTTAACTTTTTCATATCACTTCATATTTCTGGACCACTTTTTAGTTTTATATTCAGTAAACTATTACATTAGGAATCCTTCTTTAGGTGCTCGTTGTTATGAGAAAAAAAAAAAAATCCCAAACCTGTTCATTTTTGGGTACACGCTGTATCTCATTCTGTGCTTCAAATCACTATACACAAGTGGTAAAACTTTTCATAACAAAGGTTTAATTAGAATGGTTAATAACTATGATTTCCAAAGTGTCTGAGTCAGCCTTAGTAATAATTAGGGAGTTTTGTTCCATACAAAATGCTTTATTTAACCTTCATGCCTTCATTCAGATAATTATACAAATGCATACAGTTAAGGTTTAAACTCTATTTCGGTTCACAGCTCAATTCATAGGAAAGTTGAATACAGAAAAGCAATGCACCAACAGAATATGTCTGAGACACCATTAAAAACGATAACACTTGTTCATTTAAATCTCTGAGAATAGACTGGAATAATCATCCTCTGAGAGAATCTCATTAGGAGGGTCTCCCTTTACATCATCATAGGGCAAAAAAAAAAAAAAAAAAAAAAAGAAAAAAGAAAGAAAAAAGAAAAAAAAAAGAAAATCACCATTTTACAGTAAAAGGAAAAAAGCTCTGAATATATTTACAATACATACACTATACATAAATACAAGAACAACACTTACATAATATTAATAAACTTATAACAGGGGTTGCCTAAACACTACAGAGTATATAAATGCAGAGGAAACTATTGGGAAATTAGATCTTTAGATAAGCTGGAGAAATAAATTCATTTGCAATTAAAACTCTGAACAGAAAACCAAATGAAGATCTAAGAAATGAACACCTTTGCTTGCCAGCATCACTGAGGGGGGAGTGGTGGTGTCCTTTAATGTGTAGGACCTCCTGTGGGCATTCTAACTCTCTGGGATCAGAGACCCAAGAGTCTTTTGTGAAATTACATCTGTTAAGTGAGTAAGACGCAGCACATCTATTCAATTTGCTGTTCAGAGGCTTTTGAGCCTAGAATAACTGTTTTGTAAAGTAAAGGACGTTTTTGTATTTTTCCACAGATGGATCTTGTGATCCAGTCATCATGTATAATGAGCAAAGTGTCAAGGAAAAGGAAAAAAAAGATACCTGCTTGAATTGGCCAAAGATGCTATTTTTCTTTATTCCCATCTATTTTTTTTTTCAAATATGAGTGAGAGATTTATTCAGAAGAACGTGACGTCTGAACTGACCCCCCCACGCCAAGAGCAGCGTCTAGACTACTACTAATTATAACTAGGTCATTTTAAGTGGCAGGTGGGTATCTTGAAGGTGGTCTGTTCTCATCGTTTCACAACACAGAAAGTTCTGAGTACATTCTTCAATGGACAAACATGAATCTGCTGGTTTCTTTCTTTTTTTTTTTTTTTAAATGAGCATGTTATGATACACATAATTGCATTATGATGTAGGATGACATAATACATAAGACGATGTTTTCAAGCTGGTTTTGGAAGTAGTGATCTCGCATCCACAGAGAATTGGTTTGCCAATGATGCAATGTGTCCCACATAGACATGGACGAAACAATACAGCCACCGTTCCATGGGCGGGGGGTGGGGGCGGGGAGATGGTGATTTTTTAAAAAATGGATTTTTAAACACAACAAATTGCGGACAGACAAGTTGATAGGAAAGAGCCTTGAATATAGGCACCAGTGCCCCAGTTCAACAATACCCATCCAAAGTAATGAAGCTTGAGGAACAAAATATATATTGCTGTCTAATGTAATTACAAAATCCTGCAACGGGAAAACTAGAAACACAAGTAGGGCAAAAGCATTTCTTTGTAATGTTTTATGCCTATCTTTGGCGCCTGAAATTAGCAAAGGGAAGATGTTAGTGTGTCCCTAAAATGTCTTACTTTTTGAATACTTGAGCATTTTGACTAGAATTTGACCCAAATCCTATCCTCCTCTTCACCCTCATTTCTCCCCCAAAATGAATCTCTGTCAAAGTCTTGGTGGGCCCACTTTGGAAAAAGGAAGATTGTGTTCACCCAGTCCCTGGTTCTTGCTTTGCACAAAGGGCAGACTCTGTGGTCTCAAACGTTTACAATTTCTAGAGATGAAACCCAGAAAGAAAAACAAAGTCCTGATGTGACTATTGCCACTATCCATCTCTTTCAACTCACTTCAAGTTGTGGTTTGGTTGTTGAGAAACTGTTGCTTGTGAAACCCAATTAATGGGGGAAGAGAGCCCCTTCCTGTGGCGGCTCGTGCACACAGAACACTTGCTCTCAGCATAGAAGGGAATTTGTTTATACAGGTTTTATCTCTTCCCTCGCCAAGGAGCAGGGAGAAAGATCATAATTCAGGAGATTCATTTTCAGAAGAAAGAAACACCATGAGAAATGACATTCTCTTGATGTTTTCTAAGCCCATTAGTATTTCCATGAATCAATAGTGTCAGGGAGCTTGTAACACCGAAAAGGGGTGGGGGTTGACTCCTCTGATGTTGGACAGCTTCTTACACAAAATTCAATTAAACTAACAACAATACTATAATCAAATTATTCATAAGGCTATTTAAAACATTCTGAGGTGGTTCCGTCAGGTGAGAAATCGGAAAAGGCATTCTCCGTTCTCTCTCATTGCTCAGCATCTAAATGGTTGTGATTGCCACCCCAAAAACAGCCACCAAGAGTGGGCTCTGTCAGTAACTATGCGTTCGAAGGAGGTGAAGACTTCAAATGCAATTTGAGCAGATTCTAGAAGGTCTGCAGGTGGAAAGGTTTTTACTCTGCCTACAGAGAAATATGGGGAATGGAGAAGACCCACTATGGCAACATGCCACCCACTAGGGAAGAGTGCTCATGATTTGGGATCTCTAGGCCAAACATTTGGGAGGAAAGTGACAGGTTCAGGGAGACTGGTCATTGCTGTTTGTTTACAATGATCCTTCATGCATGATTTTCCAGGAAAGGACTGATTTCAATCTTACCTACCACTGTCCTATCATGTGCTGCCTTGTACTTGGAAATAGGACTACCTGGCCATAAAACAATTTCAGTGAAAAACAGGACAACATGGCTGCTGGGAAGGCAGGTGCAGTGTAGTGCAGGGGGAAGAACCCCGGCTGCAGAGCCAGAGGTATGCGGCTTCACCTTCCCACTCTGCTGTTCAGGATTTCTGTGTTTGCCGGCGACTCAGCCAACTCTCTCTGTGCTTCCATTTCCCAACCATGAAATATAGACCTGTCTATGGGTTAGTGTGTCCAAAAGTGGTCTAGGTGAATGCTTGGTGTAGAGTAAGGCTTTAAGAAAGAAGAGCTATTGTTTGCATGGTTTGCTGAAATTTGGACCTTCTCACTTGGTACTTCTAGACACCTTGCAGAAAGCAGCCCAATCAGAAGACTTGACTTTGGGGAGATTAAAGAACCCAGCACCTTTCCTTTGACATTTCATTCGTTCTTTGACACCCTATCCTGACACATTTCCTTCTTTCTGAAACTTAGAGGAGGAAACGGTTGATGATTTCCTAGACCTGTGGTCTGGTTCTAGAGAGGTATGTAGATCACTACCTATCAGGGTGGTCTTCACTGTCTAAAGCCTGAGTGTTTAATCACAGTTAGACTTTTAAAAATTGCTTTTATCAAATGTTTGGCCCTGAAAGAATGTAATTTGACTGGTAGCCCTCAATAGCTTGTTTGGGTGGATTTGTGCTCTGAGATGGTAAGGCTGGACATTTCCAGGGTTCTTGTCTATTCGTATAATCGCAGTGTATATTTCTATTCATGACTCCATGTCTAGAAGTAAAATAATCATAGGAAAAAGTCGGGAAGTTCTGAACGGAACTCTGGTAATTTCCCGGACCAACTCCAAATCTTGGTTAAAGCTAGGCTGACCGAGTGTCAGCAGTCTTCAGTAGACTTTTTAGGGGAGAAATGATGGTGTGGATATTCATTCCAAAATGGTTCTGTGTATGATAACAGCAAATATTAGGGAAAAAGGAAATGAAGAAATGTAAAGATGAATCTGTGCCTTTGATATTAGTGGACAAAACAAAGTAGAACAAACAAATCTCTCTAGTGTTTTGCTCTAAATAAATCGGGCTTTTGTTAACTGAGCAACACTTTTTTGAGCCACGCACAGTGCTTTGCACGTTTGGGGCAAATCCGTGAAGTTTTTATCTGACAATTATAATTGCCTTATGCCAGAATGTATGTTGAGGAGAACCTTAACATTCAGATTTGCATTCTGACGTTCTGTAAGTAAGATTAAATTAAGAAATACTAACATAAACAAGATTAGGAATATTTAAAAATCACAAAAGAATTTTTGTGATTATGCGAACATATTCAGTTTACTACGTGCATATATTTAGTCGGGGTGTGTGTGTGTGTGTGTGTGTGTGTGTGTGTGTTTCCCAGGTGTGGAGGAAAAACCCAGTGTAATGAAGAATTATTGCTGTGTAAAAGTATAGGAATATCTCATTGGTCATAATGTCTATTGACAGGCACTTTCAGCTTTTAATTCATTTCTGAAAATGGGCATTAGCTTATTCCTATTGCCAGTGTAGATTCATTTAACATGTGGCCATAACCATAGCTCTTCATCTTGTCAACATGTAGCTACTCTCCAAACTCTTCATTCCCTCTGCAATTAAACAAGAATAAACACCTCACCGTTGTTTTGTTTTCCGTTCTCGTCAAGAACTAGTTCAAAAGGGGAGCCTGGGTGGCTCAGTCCGTGAAGAACTAGTTCATCGAGGAGGAAGATAATGGAGAAAAGAGAACAATTGCTAGAAGCTTCTCTTGAGCACAAGTAAAATCCGATGCAGCTATTTCCCCCTTTCCAGGCAAAGACATTTTGAATTTGGAATCAGTTGTTTGCAACTTAAAATGACTTCATTGTGTTTTAAACCATCCTGGCTAAATGGAGACGAGTGGCCACTCCGTTTTGTCAGAGCACAAGGAATGTGCTCTGCCAAAGGAGAACAGAGTTCCCATGGCAATATTGCTAATTGTAAGATATACAAGGCATATCTGAACAAGTTTCTTTTTTTTTTATTGTGATGAAAACTAGAAGCTTTTTTTTTTCCCAACATACTTCATCAAACTATTTACAACCTCTGTAAAATTTGCGAGTTTGAAAATACTTTTCCACTATCACATATGTTTACGAATACAGCAAAATATTTTCACTCTATTTTTTTTAAAGATGCAGTATCCTCCTATTTCATTTTCTTACGAAAATCTGAATTTCTATTGCAACTGCACAGTATTCAGCATAAAGTACCAATGGACATGGGTCGCTAAACAGACATTACTCTATAATGAAGCTGTGAAAATATAGCATTTTTAAATTTTTATGTACACCTCTTAACTATAAAATGCAGGCAAAGTCATATATAGCATCATAAGCTGATTCCCTAATAAGGTAAATAACTTACATCTCTAGACAGCATGGATTATTACAAATTCATTCTTTTAAAAAAAGTTCTTTGTTGATATTTGCTGGCCCACTGGCTGCCGTGTGTGTGCTGGCATGTGTGTTGGGGGTGCCTGTATGGGTAAGTGGAACGCAGTGTGGGGACAAGCAGAAATACATACGGAAGACACGACTTACCAAACCCCTTTCCTAGATGAGACCAAATCAAATGGAAAGACTAGTTTTAATGAGATGCCCTACCTGGGAAAAACTGAAGGAAGAGATCTGGGCAATGAAGTTAGAGAATACATTTACCTCTTCCATGTACAGGCGTGAGTGCAGAGCGGAAGCGGAGGCTGGGCTATGGACTATGAGTATTAAGGCTTCCCGGGCCTAATGTGATCCGTGGGAATTCTCTCCCGCTCAGTCCCTCATGTGAAAACTCAGCGTGTCGTGGGTGCTGGCATTCTGAACACTGCTGAAACTGTCCGTCCTCGATGTGTGAGGACACCTTTATAACAACATCGTGGCCACATTTCTAAGCAGTCATAACAACAGGACAAAGGCGATTAGTTAGTATATCTGAAGGCCTCACCTTACCGGATTTATTCAATGGCAGCTTTGGTACGTATAATAAATAAAGTACAGAATAAGGAATACTGCATCTTTATCCATATACATGTCACTGTTCGAATGAACTGATTTCAAAGTGCAGAATTATATTTACGTTTAAAACACAAGTGGCAAAATTTGAAGTTAAAAAAAAAAGTGTATAAAAGGGAACACAATCTTTGTATAAGCTATTCCAAATTTCAACCACAAGGAGAATGGCCTTTCTAATCCCCTAGAACTGGCATTTGTAAACACTGTAGCATCTTATAAGTTCTTTCCCCCTCACCATCCTCTTCCTATTTTCCACTTAAACTCTCAAGTGAATAAAAAGTGCTCTTTTTAAAAATGCAGTTTGTATTACTGTTGCTCCACTGCTTTTGAAAATAAATGTCCTATAGTGTTTTGTCGAAGGGACGGCAGGCAGTAAGTAGGATACTCCTTATGGGAAAGCCATTAGGAAGTTTAGTCTAAACGTCTTAATAGAACTTAAGACAAGCCATCAAGCAGGCTTCCCGGAGTCCACACATAACTGACAGGATGAGGCCGGAGGCCGATGGGGAAGCGTGAGGCTGCTTCCTAACAACTTAAGGTCAGAATACGGGGAGGGAATCTGTTAGAACCTCAGGGTAACCTGTAACTTTTCAAAGAACGTTAACTGCCTTGAAGTCCATCTCTACAACGCACAGAGACCTCCAGGCCTCCTGCAGCTTCTCAAGCCACCACGGCAGTCTGCGGAGAAGTTCTCAAACACGCGCCCATGTCCAACTGCGAACTGAACAGCTCCAGAGTTAAAACCAAAGAATGCTTCTAGTTAGGGGATGGACAAGTCCTGTGGATTCTGTGCCTTTTCTGGTGTTCATCATCTCCTACTGTGCTTTTCTAAAAGAGGCTAGGATGGACACAGATGAAATGAGGAGGCTTCTCCACGCCCGAAGATACTCCTACCTGAAAACCCAATTCCTTCTCTCCCAACCGCTTTCCTTTCCGAGGGGAAACATTAGTAGAAAACTCACCAGGGAGAATTTGTTCTGTTCCAGGACGAGCCCTGGGGAAGTTCCAGTCCTGGGGTGAGATCAGCAACTCACTCACTCACTGTTTGTGCTTGGATCCCTCTTTAGAAGTATCGAGCGTGTCAAGGGGGCGGAGGGGGGTTGGGAGATGGCAGAACGCCGACAGTTTCAGCGGTTAACTTACCATCTCGGTCTGATTTCCACTCTCAGAGGGTGAGGAGAAAAAGCTCACTTCCCTGAACCCTTCCTATGTGATCAGAGAGGAGCAGCCCATTTAGCTCTGTGCTAAATTTAAATCAAGCCGTCACTCAGGAAACTCCCACTGCCTGTCAGTTCTATGAATTCTAAAAACCATTTCTACCTGTGACACTCTCAAGACATCTCTTTGCACAGAAGAGATCGGCCCATCCTCTGAGAGCAGGCAGAATGGAGTCAAGTCTACACCGCTGCTGGGCGATTCACCTACTGACTGCCAGCCAGGTTCCAGGACCAGGAAAAGCGAGGGTGGCTTGGCTGTGTTGGCCACTCTCCGTGTACTTTGCCAATGACCAGGAACCAGTGCTAGAATGCAGCAAGAGACCTTTTTCTACCCAAAATGGTCACAGGCAATAAGAAGTAGGAATTGTATACAGTACAGATAAAAAAACTTTCCAGTTGGTAAAAAAACAAAAAACAAAAAAACCCCAAAAAACTAAAGAAAACAAAACAAAACAACCCCCCCCCAAAACAAAAAGCCAAAAAAACAAAAACAAAACAAAACAAAAAAACCACACACAAAAAAACAGTGCTTGGTGGGTAATAGATTATGTAGCAAAAAAAGTTATTTATCAATAGACTCGAAGCCCTTGTTCGAGGGAAATTGCCTGATGAGTTTTTCAGACCTGGCAGAAAATGCAGAGCACATAGTTTTTGAAGATAGAATTTGACCTGAACATCATTATGCTGTTGCTTGAACATTTAAAACAATTCCTTTTAATACCATCCAACATGAATTGTCCTTGTTTCAATGATTTATCGTTCCTTGCTTTGTCAGAATAAGATTCTCTGAATTAGGGGATGATCCTAAAAAGGACAGTTCTGCCACAGGAAATTATTTCAGAATGTTCAAACATTTTAAAAACGAGCTAGGAATATTGTGAGGTTAATTTGTGCAATTCCCCAAATCAAGTGTTTGTAATTAAAATACATTGCAAAGGTCTATGCTGGCAAACTTTTATATCTAAGCTATAAAAAATCTTAACAACAACGACAACAACAATAACAGAAAAAGTCACCAAGCCCCTTAGCCACGTACAGCTGAAAGAAGAACAGCTTTTAGTGGGGGGAAAAAAAAACATGATAATTTTTCTGAAAGAATGCTTGTTGGTGATGTATTGCTTTGTTTACTGTATACTGCACTAGTCGCAAGAAAGGCTCATAATTTTAGGGGGTTGACGGGACTGTCATCTCCCCTCACCCTCAGCACGGAATGAGTGGGTTCAACATCCCTGTCTGTGTCAACGCAGAACCCCTGGGGTCTGATACAGTTTAGAAAATGAAATCTGTATAGAAGAACCTAATGGAGAGTCACTTAGCCTTGGCTCTCCAAGTGAGGAAACTAGCACCATGTTAGGCTTTCCTCGGGGAGCACTCCCTTTCCACTGACTCGGTTCCAAGGAGGACTGACCCCTTAACCCAAGGGTTAATTCCCTGCTATGCCTCCTTGGCCTTTCTGTTCACCAAATAACTGTTTTCAAACAAGAAAAGGGGAGCATAATCTTTAATTGTGGTATTCCACCAAGCAGGACAACAAAATTAGCAGAAAGATTACCTCAGTGCTGTCCCTGTAACCAAGACCGCTAAACCACTGGGGTGTTTTTTACAATCCCTTTAGTAAGTATGAAAATTGTGGTAACGTGAGTCCTCAGTGAAGTTATTGTAGGAAAGTCCTTTTATTCATTATTGCTTTTCTCCTCAAGAGGCGCTTTATCCCATCTCTGCTTTGTCTGATTTTTCATGTTCACTGACTTTGCCCGAGCAGCCCCACCTCTTACCTTGGTGCCAGTGTGTCTAAGAAAGTTTTTTTTTTTTTTCCTTCCCCCTGATTCCTTGTAATCAAATACTAGGGGCAGGAAGAGATGATGCCTAGGTGACAGGACACTGCGATTTGAAGTGGGGCAGTAGTTTTTGTTTGTTTGTTTGTTTTTTTAAGACAGGCTCTTCCTATTCAACTACAGAACACCTCGGTGCCGGTCCACGCCAGGGCAGACGCTGGCACTACGCTCCACCTGAAATGTCGCTGCCCCTCTGCTCCGACAGATGAACAGAACGGAATCGAAACAAAACAGAAACAATCAACGACAAACAAATGAAAGATTCAATGTCGGTTTCTCTTCAGGGCATGGCCTAAGGACAAGTGGCGGGTGGCGCGACTGCCAAGGGCCGCCTGAGTGCCCCTTTCTTTTCAGGTCATGGAACTCTCCAACAGGCTGCTTTTCTCTACTTTCATGCTGCTCGCTGGAAACAGACTGGATGTGTGTTCTAGCTTACTGAGACAGGAACTAAAATTTCAGTAAAAAGAAGGGGGCAGGGTGGGGGGGGGGGTGGTGCGGGAGAAGAATCCCAATCTGAAAGGTCCTGCTCTAGCCATCGGCTGGTGATAGGTGACCTTTAAGGGATCGATAACAAAACGTCTGACAGCTCAGAAAACGTACAAGCTACAAACATCTTGAAACGGCAGAGTACACGGCACGGGGAAACAGTGCCTGTCTCTTCAGCGATTGTGTCACGGATCTCCCAGGCCAGCGTGAAGACGTTTCTCGTGCAGTCGCGATGGGGGTTACCTTCAGACCGAAAAGGAGAAGGGTTCCTTCTTGTTCCTGCTCTGGTTTCAGACATCGTGGGATGGTGACGCCCTTTTGCGTTAACACTGTGGAGGGGATTCAGCCCTGCTGAATGGGGTGCCGCTAAGAGACCCAGCTCTTACGCTCAGCTGGACGGGAAGCACTCCTCACACCAGCATGTGCCTCCGGCGGTGCAGGGCCAGGTGGTCTGACCGGGAGAAGCTGCGATCACAGTCCGCGCACTTGAACGGCTTCACGCCCGTGTGTTTGCGGTAATGCCTTGTCAGCTCGTCGGAGCGGGCGAACTTCCAGGTGCAGCCTTCCCAGGTACACTTGTAGGGTTTCTCTCCTGGAAGAAAAAGGGACACACGCTTTGGGTGCTCCATCACTCGCCCCCAAGAACCAAGCCAGCCCTAGGGGTGGGGACACTGTCCCTCTCCGTGGGGTTTCCGTGTGGTCATCTTTGGTCGGGAAGCCTCTGCACCCTGCCAGCGGGGTGGGGTGGGGTGGGGTGGGGGTCAGTCAGGTGGGGACAGGGAGCGCGTTCCATCGCCTCCCTCCCGTGGTGACATCTGGCCAGTTAGTTCTTTAACACTTGCCTCCTCAGTGATGGGGACGATGGTACTTTATGGTCAAAGCATCCAAAGGGCCAGACTGATCACTACGGGATATAACCACAACCGCTTGACTAAAGAGGCATTCTAGCTTTCTGCCTAGGCTGATTTGGCTCTAATACTGACACTCACGAAGAACTATATAGGGTCATTAATTACATTTGGTTTTAATACCCCTCCCCAAATGTGCATCACTTAGATGGTTTAAGGCTATTTTAGGACACAATGTCCATTTATCGGTCACGATGTCCATTTATCGGTCATGGGGAATAGGCACAAAATCTCATCGAAAGGCAAAAGCATTCCTCCGCTCACCAGAAATTAGGTATGAATGAAGCACATGTCATAAACATCTAGTTTTTGCTTGTCTATTGGAAAAGAATCCTAGATAGCTTACAAGTGTAAAGTTTAAATACTCTCTTCAGTGATTTAATTAGGGTGAGCCCTGCAGAATCATCAAGCTGGTTTCAGTGTTGAAACTCATGGTGAAAAGCCGTCTGAAGAAGTATGTAATTTGACCAGGTCCTTCAGTCAACTTGTAAGGAAGGTAAAATATGCAAAGGCTTTGCTGGGAAAAGATACACTATCCATTGTCCAAATGAACTCCCAGGGGGAGAGAGACAATGGTTGACCCAGGTGTGGGTTGTTTTTTTTTTTGTTTTTTTTTTTTTTTTTCCTGGCTCTCATTCAGAATGGATGCCCTGTCCCCATGCAACCCCACATAAAAGTGATCTCTCCTGTTCCTCCCATCAAATAGTCAACAACAGGCATCCTGGCCACACGCAGTTTTTGGTCAAAAGGGCCTAAGATAGGAAAGGGAGCTTTTTGCAGATTCCTATGCATAGAGCTGGAGGGTGAGGATTTTTAACCCTACTTTACAGATGAGAAAACTGAGGCTCAATGTAGTAAGGTAACTTGCCAGTGTCAGAAGAAAAAAATGTACTTGGCTCCAAATCCAGTGCTTTTCACTGTGCTGCAGTGGAATGCATAGTTTTTTCCCATGTAAACTTTGTCACACCCTCAAAGTTATTTCTACTTTCTCAGGTATTCCCAAATCATTCATTTCTTACTTATATCATGTACCGCAATGTATCATAAAAGTTTTATTCAGATGCCTTTCTCTTCCACCCGTTTCTGAATACATGGAGGTCAGTGCCTCTACCATTTCAATATCTTTGGAGCCTAGAGTAAGTATCAAACAAATGCTTGTATGAATTAGTGAAACTGACACACACACACACACACACACACACACACACACACATGGAACCACTGAGCCCTATCAATGAGCGGACAGGTGATGCCTACATGGGAGAACCAGTCTGAACTGGACCCAACAACTTCCATTCAACCCTGAAATAAATGCTATCTATACGGGTCCTTTTAGGATCAAGTGACCCTTTCAGAAGGGAGTGAATAACACAGACCAGTTAAATCCAGAAATATTGATGCATTAACTGTGGGCCTCAGAAAGCTCCAGCTTACTCTGAAAGGGCTCCTTTCAAGGAAAAGCCTACTGAGTGCAATAACCCAAAACCTCAACCGCTGACTCATTCTAGATGCCCTACAGAGACAAAAATCTTCATTTGCAGGTGTCTACTGACCAAGTTGAACAGAAATTTAAAAAACAAACAAACACAGAAATCAGAACCCCTAACTGAAAAAGATTGAGGGTCTCCTGCATAGTATATTAATGGCAACTGTTACCATGCTTTTATTTACATGTCCTCCCTGTGTGTTTTTGAATTCACATCAGGAGCATGGGTTCTAACAAGCTGAGCTGGACAGAAATCATGACTTCAAAAACACATCCATCTTTGGGACACTGTGCTCAGCTGGTGGCCTCTGTCACTAACAGGCATCTCCCAGTCCTCTCCAGACTGGAACCAGTCCAGAGTGCAAGGTTTGGAAAGGAAAGAATAGTGGGTTTTCTTAATTGAAGGATGGATGCTCAAAGTGTCATATATGTTTGACTCCCTTTGCCATTCTGGATAGGGAGGAAGGGGACCCATAGGTGGGATAAGCCTGGAAAGTTAGCAGAGGCCAGGAGGGGATGAGATCCTCCAGTGTCACTTTTCAGGAAGGATGGTAGAGTTTTGAATGGCCCACCATGGGGACAGTTTATTGTCTCAGGTGTTCTCGGAATTTCCTCGTACACCTTAATACTACACCGTGTGTGTACACCCTGTACACACTTAATATTCTCTAATTTCTTCCTCACAATTATAATAGTATAACTTTTCCTTCCATTTCGGCTGTTTAATAATGACACTTATGTCCTTTCTACTCGAAAATCTACAGCAGAGAGTGGCTCTTCGGGGCTAAATCTAGTCTGTGGCCTGCTTTTTGTGCAATCTTTGAGCTTAGAGTGGTTTTTATACTTGGTACGTGGTTGGGGAAAAAAAAAATCAAGAGGGCTATTTCACAGCATGTGAAAATTACATGAAATTCAAATTTCAGCATCCATAAATATGTTTTTGTTGGAACAGGAGTCTCCATACTGTTTTAGGCTATCTGCACTGAAGGCAGAACCGAGCCCTGCGACAGAGAACGCATGGCCTGTGGTGCCTAGAAATTTACTATCTGGCCCTTTACGGAAAGTTTACTGACCCCTGGTGTAAGGGGTCACCTGAGCCTTCCGCAGGCTTCCTGATTATGTTAACTTACTGAATTGGGATACATAATGCACATTGTTAATTTGGGATGGGTGGTGAGGGAATATTTGGGCTTTAAAACAACCACTTATTCTCCTCATAGGACACCATTTAAAATTCTAAGAGCCCACTCAGTAATAAATACATATGATATTTCATGGCAAATACTTTAAATTGAGAATTCTGGACTGAGTGACTCTCTGAAAAGGCTCACTCAATCTGATCTGAGTTTTAAAAATATCTTTAGGATCTTCCCTGCTCCTTAAAAGATGAAGAAGGTCTTTCTTATAACAGGAAGGTCAGGACGCGGTAGGGTCAGGAATGTCTCTATATACTTTTATTAACAGGTGATACGGGCAAGGAATGTTATGCTTAAGCTTTTATGGATATTCAAAAGAAAGTATACCTTTTTTTTTCTTTTTTTTTTTCTAAGATTTTTATTTATTTGACAGACAGATAACAAGTAGGCAGAGAGGCAGGCAGAGAGAGAGAGAGGAGGAGGAAGCAGGCTCCCCGCTGAGCAGAGAGCCCGATGTGAGGCTTGATCCCAGGACCCTGGGATCATGACCTGAGCCGAAGGCAGAGGCCTTAACCACTGAGCCACCCAGGCGCCCCAGAAAGTATAAATTGTAAGAAATTTGCAAGGAAAATTCACTTATCACTCAGACAATTAAGTTTACTCTTATCTGGTAACCAAAAGAACAATGCTTCTACACAACCCCTTTACAAAGCCACTGCGAACCTTGACCAGTTACTATTCTACTGAGTCTGGGAAGGCAGGCACAGGAGGGAAGGGTCAGAAACAGCTTAGCTGTATGGCATCATTTCTAATATGGACATTTCAGGAGGTGGGGCACAGGGGAAGCAGTAACTGATGGTAAGGCTTTCTTCTGTGAGCCCACAGAGGCGGAGCAGGAAAATTGAGTGCAAAATCCAAGTATTCTGTGAGGTGGAATCCAGGGCAGTAAGCAATCCGGAAAGACAAGGCTGGGTGAGATGGGAAAAGTGGGTCGAAAGGCACAAACTGTCAGTTACAGAGAAACAAAGTCATGGGAATACACAGCAAAGGCAGGGTGACTAGAGTTAGCAACACTGTATTACATATTTGAAAGTTGCTAAGAGAGTAGATCTTAATGAAAAGTTCTCAACACACACAAAAAAATCATCTGTATCTGTGTTGACAGATGTTACCTACACTTACCATAGGAATCATTTCACAACCTATACAAATACTGAATCATGTCGTACACCTGAAGCTGATTTAATGTAAGTTATATCTCAATTAAAAAAAAGAAAGACAAGGAATAGCTCTCAAAAATACCAGAGGCAGACATGTCCCTGCTCTTGAATAAAACCACTGCAAATGATAAATAAGTTGATAAGTTATTAAGGGGCTAAGCGACGAATGAAGGCACATATGAAGAATGTAAACCTTTTCCACTAGGGAGTGGGGAGGGAGAAAGCCTATCAGAAAAGAGTAAGCTTAACTGAGTGATAAGTGAATTTGCCTTGCAAATTTCTTATAAGAAGGTATACTTTCTTTTTAATATTCATGAAAACTTAAGCATAATATTCCTTGCCCCTACTGCTGCATTAATAAAACTGGAGTGTACGTATTCTCTCCTCATGCTTAAAAAAAAGAGGGAAAAAAGAAAATGATTATCTTCTAATCTCTCTTCAAAATTAGAGGCTGAGCTATGGGGGTGGGGGAGGAGATGGCCACTCTGACCAGGTACTGGCCTGACCTCTGCCCCTCAATCAGGAGAGAACTAGGGTTTGATTATACCTGCCCACTACCTAGCATTTTATTAAAAAAAAAAAAAAATCAATCAATGCTCTTTTTGGGTCAGTCAAGTTCTAGAAGTGGATACAACAACAATTTTAGTGGCCACTGTATTGTATTCAGCTATACATTGTATTTTACACTTGTGCCTTAAAGCAGTTAAAAGGATATGATCTTACAAGCAAATCAGGGTAACAGAAACTTCCTGATGTGAGTAAAAACTTATTAAATGATAAATTTGTTTGTAAGATGTATTGCAGTATGCATAAATGAACCCCGGAAAGGATATAATGAGCAGACAGAATCTTTCTTCCACCCTGTCTTCTTTCCTTTAAAATCTTCCTAGAAAATAAAAAAACTAAATTTAATGTTAAGAAGTCAGCGTGGTAGGTACAGAATGGTTAAGTGTATTTTCCACGACAATTTTCCTATGGAGAGAGGTGGGCTTGGACGGAAGAGAGGACTCTGTCATCTCCCAATCTGTGCTTCTCCCGCACATAGCTGCTGGGCGTCAGGCTGATTGACAGTGACGGTAAACACGATTTCCAGTAATTTCTGCAGGAATTGTGAACTGCCCTTCAACGCGTTTGAATTGGATTTCAGTAAATGTGTTATTCAAACCTGTTTTCCCTAGAAATAAGCTGAAAATAAAAATAGCATGCCCACCTTCTTCCTTTTGTCTAATTCACAAGTACACTTAGAATCTTGAGTGGCAAAATCTCTGAAAGCATGGTTAATATCCCTCAAAATAATGGGAAGTTTTGACTGTAACATCGGATCATCTTTGATTTTTGTTTCTTCTACTAATCCCATGAAATAATGAAATGACAGAAAATGGTATCGTGTATGTCTTTACCAATAAGTCTTAGTAGATAGTATTTCTTGGCTAAATTGAGACATTAAGTTGCCAGTGTCTCAGGAAAACCAAAGGACACCATCTGGGTGATCAATTGGTAGCTTAATCCAATGCCATACCTTGGGAAGCAGTTTACTAACTTGTAGGTCTTCAGTTTTTAAAGCGTGAAGTTCTCCATGTCCCATAACAAATCCAAGCCATTTCCACACTTTGTGTTTAAAAAAAAAATAAAGAGAGAGAAGAAAAGAAAGGATCTGGCCATTTTTTGAGTACAAGCTGTCCTCCTCTGTTCTTTAAAAAACCTGGACTACACTATGAGAACCACTGAAAAAGGAAAATGCAAACCAAAACTAATAGCAAGAGCTTCTATTTTTTAAAGTGGAACAGTCCTATGAAGATGAAAGAGAGAGGGGGGGGAAAAAAAAAGAACAAATGAGGAGGTTTGCAAAGTTTTGTTTTAAAACACTCTTTTTAACTGCACTTTCGGGGTTCAAGTTAAGTATAATTTTTTATGCAAAACTGCCTGTGTGTGTGTGTGTGTGTGTGTGTGTGTGTGTTGTAGTCACAGGCATTATTTAAACAGAAGTCTAATTAAGTGTCCTGAGAAAATGAAAACTCACGTCAGGTTTTTTGTTGTTTTTTTTTTTTTCCTTGCAACAGTCAACAAACTGATTTATTATGAGAACCCCTGTCTCTTTCAATCTTGGTTAAAGAAAAGGATTAAGAGTCACTAAATGCATTTCCATGACATTTACCCAGCAGAGGCATAATAAAGTCTAAAGAAAACAGCAGGTATTGAATGGATTCCCAAAACCCACGAAACAAAAATAACTTTTTCAGGTCCCTCCCATCTCACCATCTGAAATGCTGAAAGGTGAATGTGTACTGAGACAAAAGACAGGTGCCCTTTCATATTAAAATGACGTGTGAGCAAGACGGAGGAGAGGAATGCGTCTTTGAAAAAGTCTGGGTCAAACAAAACAGCCATGTTCTCAAATCAGCTTCTCTCTAATATTTTCTCAAGCAACTGAAAAGGAACACCTTTTGCAACAGGAAGCAGAGGCATTTTTTTTTTTTTTTTTTTCCCAGTTCAGAAGTGCATTTCTGAAATGTGTCCCTGTTTAACTTTTATAAAGTTACGGGGCCCCAGACGCTGACAAATGAGCTTCATTACACTCAAGGCTCAACATATTTTCTGTGACAATCTGTTTCACTTGAGGAATGGTATTTGCATATGGGGGGGGGGGGGGGGGGAGTGGACCAGAATCAAGATTCCTATCTTGTCTTCTGGTTTCTGTTACATTAGTTCATAAAAGTTCACCCTATTTTAGATCTGGGAGGAAATAAGTTACTTTTAAAATGAGGACACAGAAACCTAGAGCTGAGATTATGCAGTGCCTGACTTGTTCTCTGGGTAGACGGGTAGACTGAGGCTGCCTTCCCTCTTGGTGGCGGTAAGGCCGTAGGAAATAGCACAGGCTTTGAAATCAGGGAGAAAGCCTGGCCAAACGTTGGCTCAGTCATCTGCCAGCAATGAGACCTCAGGCTCAAGCGTTCAGCTTTCTGAAGCACTGTTTCCCCATCTGTAAAATGGACACACTATTCCTACACTTGTGAAACGAAGAAGCCCACGTAGCCAGTGACTGACAAATGATAGGTTATTTAATTTTAAGTTATAAAATTCAAGATTTTTCTTTCTTTTTTTTTTTTTCCCTAGGACATAAATAAAGTTCAAAACAGATCCTGTTTGCTATTAAAAACGAATTAAGGGATTTCTGGTAATTGGATACCAATTTGATCTTGATTTTCCTAACATTTTAAAATATAAATCTACTTTATAGGCCAAAGAGAACAATGTAGTATTCAATAATTTGTTGGACCAATTTGACCTTATCAAGTCGATCAAACACATTGTGTCTGAATTGTGAATTGTCTGGTCTGAGTTAACTGTCTTCTTCACGATGTGTAAATGAGATCAGGTGGATTTGGTCTTTCTTCCCCATGCAATTCCATAATGGCTATCTTTGATAAAAACAGGATGTGCCAAAGCACATAGCACTTTCTGTGCACCACACTTTGTTCTAAAGAACTTTATGGAGGCGAACTTTATGAAGTTCCCAATGAAGTAGTTATAGTAACCAACCCCACTTCACCCAGAGTTGGTACGTGGTAGACATGGGATTTGAACCCTGGGAGTCAGACACCAGGGCCCTCAGTTTGAACCTCTCTTCTATATTGCCTCCTGACACTTCAAGTCACTGCTTTAATAAACCAGGCTATCTGGTCAGAGCTGGAGAAACAGGCTAAAAATGTGAATTCGTACTTACAGGACAGACAATATGTTAACACAGAGATACTAGTCCTTCTTATGTAGAAATCAAGTATAAATGAACCAAAATATCCTATAATAAAAATATACTTTACTGAAAGCAAAAAGTTCAAGGTCTGTTTGGCTCTTCTGAGTTTCTATTTCCACACAGTGACAATATTTATTTTCCCATGTTTCTGGTTATACTTTCCTTTCCGTTTCTTTTGCACAGTATCCTTCCTTTACCTGTCACATAAAGGTTTGCCACGATTTTGACTGACTTCTCACCTGCCCATGTTCTCCTTGGCTCCCGTGGCTTCCACCTTGTAAGGAAAAGATTCCTAAGAGTCGACACCTCAATCTCTCTCCTAAGCATTATAGAGATTTCCCAAGTGGCAGTTCAAAAGCCATCTCAACCACTGAGACCAAAACTCCACTCAGCATCTACCATCTGAATAAGACAAGTTTCTCCTTCTGTTTTGCTAAGTGGAAAGAAAGGCAATCCTACTTCCTCAGGTATCAGTCAAGTCATGAACTTCTCTTAGCTGGAGGACTTCTTGGACTCCTCACTGTTACTCTCTGCTGCGCAACCTAATTATTCTACCTGTCCGTGCTGCCTTCCAAGTATCTGCCCGGCCATCCTCTCCAGTTTATCCCTGCCCTGGCAGGTGGCCTTTCTTTAGGTTCTTGCCACCTTCCACCAAAACCAACGTCTAATGGTTCTGTTTCCCTGCCTTATGTGCTACCTACTCCAATACCATCTGCACTACTTGGAGGAACATTTTCTCAAACACAGCCTGATCATGTAGCTCTTGGGACCCTGGACACACTTATGCTAAACTCTCATCACACCCTACTGTGATTGCTGGTTTTCCTGTCTGCCTGCCCCACTCAACAGCTCTGTACTGAGGAGGGTTTGCGCTTTCTTCATCACTGTATCCCCAGGGCCCACACAGCTCGGTGCTAACAAATGCTGTTGGTTAAATGGAGGACACTACTTAAATTCAAATACCTCACGTTCTTTTAAAAAGATAACATACAACAGTCAAGTTAAAGAGTAATCTGGGGGCGCCTGGCTGGCTCAGACAGTAGAGTGTGGGATTCTTGACTTCGGGGTTATGGGTTCGAGCCCCACAATGGGTATAAAGCTTACTTAAAAAAAAAAAAAAGAGGGGCTCCTGGGTGACTCAGTCAAGCCTCCGACTCTTGCTTTTGGCTTAGGACATGATCTCAGGGTCATGAGATTACGCTTTGTGTCAACGCAGAGTCTGCTTGAGATTCCCTCTTTCCCTCTCCTATGCTCCTCCCAGCTCGAGTGCTCTCTAACATAAATAAATAAAATCTTTTTTTTTTTAAGATTTTATTTATTTATTTGACAGAGAGAGATCACAAGTAGGCAGAGAGGCAGGCAGAGAGAGAGAGAGGAGGAACAGGCTCCCTGCTGAGCAGAGAGCCCGATGCGGGACTCGATCCCAGGACCCTGAGATCATGACCTGAGCCAAAGGCAGCAGCTTAACCCACTGAGCCACTCAGGCGCCCCCAATAAATAAAATCTTTAAGAAAAAAAAAAGTATTTTGTGAGGCAGGGAGTCTATTGCTAGCATTCTATCCATTCTACCATCTTTTCTAGTCTAATGAATGAGAATATGTATTTTTGAGAAGGAAAATAAATTTGGGAGGTTTCATTTAAAACTGGTGCCATTTAAAGTTCTGGTCTGCAAACAAATACCTCAATTTTAAAAGATTTTTATTTATTTATTTGATAGACAGAGAGAGATCACAAGTAGGCAGAGAGGCAGGTAGAGAGAGAGGGGGAAGCAGGCTCCCTGCTGAGCAGAAAGCCCGATGTGGGGCTCGATCCCAGGACCCTGAGATCATGACTTGAGCTGAAGGCAGAGGCTTAAACCACTGAGCCACCCAGGTGCCCCAAATATCTCATTTTAAGCCTTTAAAATTAGTAACATGATGAGTAATGGGGCCTTCTATTTTGCTGCTCAAATGAGCATTAACTGTTTTCATCTTTAAAACAATATATTTATAATTCTTTTCATTCTTAGTTATGAAGACTTTTATTGAATAGTCAAGCACAATAAATGTTTTTTATATATTCTTTAAGGGTGGATATTGTTTCCGCAAAGATACAGCTCCTCATTATCTTTTATCTTTAATGATTTCATTAAACTCACGAATTTCATATTAGTAGTAATTTTGCCATTCAGGACAGGATGACTAAAACAATCTAGTCATTCTTTGATGGAACACGAGAAAGTTACAAGGATTGGGATACTACTATCCAACTCCTGCTACACCACCATTTTGACTGGAATATGGATAAAATAAACCCAGAAGTAAAAGAGGGAAAACACAGAGCATGGTCATGAGATGCCCTGATGTTTTGAACTTTCCATTGTCATTAACGATTTGTGCACTAACACGAAAAGAATTAGGAAGGAGGGGCGCCTGGGTGGCTCAGTGGTTTAAGCCACTGCCTTCAGCTCAGGTCATGATCCCAGGGTCCTGGGATCGAGCCCCACATCGGGCTCTCTGCTCTGCGGGGATCCTGCTTCCTCCTCTCTCTGCCTGCCTCTCACTGACTTGTGATCTCTCTCTGTCAAATAAATAAATAAAATAAACCTTAAAAAAAAAAATTAAGAAGGGGAATTCATTTAGTAATTTATTTATTTAACTGAGGTAATAATTGGTAAGGCTGTTTTAAAAGCCATTACTTTTCTAAAGCTATGTAAAAGATGAATTTATTTTTAAGACAAATTTTAAATAGGGTAACACATTTTGTTTTTGCTTTTGTTTTTTTTTTTAAGATTTTATTTATTTATTTGATAGAGAGAGATCACAAGTAGGCAGAGAGGCAGGCAGAGAGAGAGAGGAGGAAGCAGGCTCCCTGCTGAGCAGAGAGCCCGATATGGGACTCGATCCCAGGACCCTGAGATCATGACCCGAGCCGAAGGCAGCGGCTTAACCCACTGAGCCACCCAGGCGCCCTGTTTTTGTTTTTTTTTTTAAGAGGGAGAGAACCCAGGCACCTGCCCCGTGCCGGGAGGGGCAGAGGGAGAGGGAGAGAGAGAGAATCTTAAGCAGGTTTCACTCCTGGTGCAGTTCATGCCTGGTGCAGGGCTCAGTCTCACGACCCTGAGATCAGGACCTGAGCCAAAATCCAGAGTCAGATGCTTAACCATCTGAGTTACCCAGGCACACCCAAATAAGGTTAACACTTTCCAAACCAAGTCAAGTGAAATATGCATGGCATCGGCACCTGCATGCAGATAATCATAAATCCCGGCTCAGCATGTTTCTACATGGTCACTCTCTAGGATAGGTTAAAATAACACCTCCACAAATGAAAACAAGTGCCACACATCCACAGCACTTTGCTTTTCATCCAGAGGATTCGGGTTCCTTTTTATTTATTTATTTATTTATTTTAAAATTTTTATTTATTTTTTTAAAAAATATTTTATTTATTTATTTGACAGAGGGAGATCATAGGAGATCACAAGTAGGCAGAGAGGCAGGCAGAGAGGGAGGAGGAAGCAGGCTCCCTGCCCAGCAGAGAGCCCGATGTGGGGTTGATCCCAGGACCCCGGGATCATGGCCTGAGCCGAAGGCAGAGGCTTAACGACTGAGCCACCCAGGCACCCCCAGGTTCTCTTTTAGAAAGGGCACTCCGGTGCTTGCTCGAGGGGGTAGGGGAGGCCCACCAGCCTCCCGCCAGCCCGCCAGACAGGGCCCATCCGCCCTTCCTGGCTTTCGCGCTCACCCGCGGCTCTCGGACACGCTGCACGTGGCGGCCAGGCCCCGGCTGTCTCCCCCACCGCATTCGGAATCCCTGCTGTCTTCACGGCGGACCCCTTCCTGTGCAGAGAGCCTCCCACCGAACGAGCACTCTACAGCTGCCTATTTAATCATTAATGCTTCTGGTCCTTGTCTTCTCACTGGCTTTCTAACAAAGTAAAATTTTAATAGACTCAGAAGAAAGACCAGTTCACATTAATGAAAAGCTTTCAAAATCGACCATTTAAAGTCCCTTGTTATGTTCTTATGTTCTGACTTCAAAAGGACCTGCATGACCGTCACTGAACAGGTACGGGCTGCCGGCTAGCCGACGGGGCAAGGCGGCTGGCGTGGAGAGGAGGCTGGCAGGTTCCTAGCGAACGTGTCTGAGACCCGGTGTCGTGACAACGGGACAGGTTCTAGAGAGCCTGGAGCTTGAATCCCAGCTCCACGGTTTGTGCACTGCACGAAAGAGGGTGAGTGCTCTAACCTTCCAGGGACTTCACAGAGGCGACTGAAATAGGTCAAGCGCTAAGAGAGCTGAGCTGAGCACTGTACCCGGGATCTGGCAGGTCCTCAGGAAATGTCAGCTCCCTCCCATCTGTGGTCTCCATGTCTGTTCACAGCATTTCTTACTCCTAAACCACACGTGCCAACATCTTCAAAGCCTCCCTCTTCCTACCCTCATGTCATCAGACGGTGGGCCTGTTGTTTCTACTGCGGCCGTGTTTCCCATATGGCTCCCTTCGTGCTGGGACACGGAGATACCCAAGAGCTCTAGGCTCATGGAGGCTTCTACCTGGCTGGGGAGGGAGGGTAGGTAGTCAGACAGCCTAACAGACCAGGGGACACTGAAACAATTTTGAACAATTAATAGAGTTTCTAAAAAAGTAGGAAGAAAGGAGGGCCCTAAGCAGGCCATTTCAGGTCAGGGGTAAAAATGAAAGACTGAACTCCATAGAGTTTAGCACATTTGGAGATTCATGCGTTTGTATGACTGAGGAAAGAGGGAAATTGGGATAGGGTCTGCAAAGGAGGTTTAACAGATGAACAGAAGTCAGATGAGAAGGGCTTTGCACCCAGAGTAGGAAGGTGTCCCCAGTCTCCTTAGCCATAACAGACAGCTCCGTGTTCTATTCTCATTTTGCTTCTACCTTTATTATACAGCTTTGCACTCTTGGCCTCTGTCATGACCGTTCATGTGAATCTTACCTAGTTTACTTATGGACCTCTTCACTGAAGATGGGGGCTTTGTCTCTTTTTGCCTTCTTCAAGAAAAAACCCAGCATGCCTTAGACATGGAAAATGCTCGAGAAGTGTGTGTCCTGTTAATTCTGTCTACACAGATTCAAATGGAAAACTGTCTTTTACTAAGTACTTTAAATATATTCCTTATAAGATTATGTGTATCATCATTTTGCCAAAATGATGATAAAGAGGACTTGTTTAGGCAACAGCTTTCGCTTCACCTTTTCTGAATTATAAAAATGTTAAATTAGTAGGGTCTGAAGTACAGAGATGACATGATTATAGCTACTTGTGATGAGTGAATACCAAATGAGGCACAATTTTTTGCCTTGAATCTACTGGTCGCAACAGCAACAACATATATCTGTATCAATATTCATATACACAATTTCAGTTGAACACCGAGTCCCTCCAATGGCTTAGTCACTGCATTTCCTGGGATATAAAACCGAGGCCTCCTGCAGTAATTATACCAAAGAGTGCTATGTTTATGTTCAAAGATAATAATGAAACAGAAAACCTGAGGTTCACAGAGTGAAGTAGCTTGTCTAAGTTTGCCCACCAGTTAGGGGCCAAGGACAGATTCAAACTCTCACCTGCTGCCTTCAAAGGTGGTTCTAGTCCTACTACAGTTTCCTGTTTCTCAGCAAGTAGCAGTATGCTCAGACTTACGAGTGGTTTGGCCAAGACTTACCAACAACTTGTTAGGAAAGGATTTTTTACCTGAAAAATTCAGTTTGCTCTTAAGTGATTAATTATCTTGGCATCGCTAAGCCTTATGCTTTATCTAACAACAAATCTAGACAGCAGGCCTGACACAGTTTTATACGAGTGAGTTATTTAATGAATGAAGACAGATGTGGGAGTAGGAGTAGCACCCCACCACCTGATCGAGCAACTACCAGACCTATGAAGAAAGGCCACTAAAATGCACAGCTGTCACAGAGCTCGTGAATTTCTTTGTAGGAATATCATCAAACCATTTCAGAATCTCACCCAGTTCAACATAATGTCAAATCAGAAGAAAGAAATGTAGGAATAGCAGTGAAAAGTGATGAGGCAAGTAAAAAAGTGAGAAGGCATGGAATCTGCAAGCATTTAGGATTGACGTGTGTGTCTGAATGTGTGTGTGTGTGTGTGTGTGTGTGTGTGCGTGCGCACGGGTGTGTTCCAAAGGCACCGTGATTATCTGATATTAATTACAAAGGCATCATTTCTCAAGGGAAGAGCTAAATCATACAGCATGTCCTTCATTTATAAAAGGTAGGGAAGGACACGTTTTAGAGACTTAAATCACAGGTGGTTAATAATTTTAAAGCATCCATATGAGTTAACGTATTTGAAGTGTAAAATTCAGATACGACTCACTTTTGATGAAGCCAGAGAGATAAGAAATGTGTTTGCTTGACAGTTACTAATTTTTAAAATTTAGGCATACATTACATAGGGATTAAAATGAATATTAGACAACACTGACTGAACAAGCCTCACGGATTTTTGGAGACCAGGGTATCAAGCTGGAATATAAAATGCTCCCAGAGTCATTCAAAACTGAATATTTTTCTATGTTAATTACTCCTTTAAAAATCTGGCTTTAAATTTATCTTTATATTTTCTTTTCTTTGTTCATCATTAAATGGCCATATTTCACAGGACACTGATCATTATGTCCTGGCCCCCATGCCACCAGAGAGCTCTCCTGGACTTTCAGACCCTCCCAGACAAAACCCAACAGCTGGTTGTTGTGCGCCATCTAGTGGCTACAGGAATCATTGATGCCTGAATGTTGCTTACTTGTTCTGCATTTTAGAAATACCGGGACACATATTTTTAGAAAATAAGAGAACTGTGAACAGCAATACCAGATTCATAAGACTATTTCCTCCTAAAATTGATATTTAAGTCATTTAATAAGCAATACAAATCTTAAAATGAAGTGAGGGAAATACACAGGACATGCTAGTTATGTGTAACAAAGGTTTAAATGACCATTAATTTAATTACAGTGTGTATGTACTTAAATAGACTGTACATTGCTCCATGTAGGGGAGACACAATTTATGCCAGTGAATAGGAACAATGTACCTGCTGACAACCATGGGTACAGGATTGGGGAGATACATATATTTTTTTCCTTTTTACCACGCCTTAAATAATTCACCATAGGCAAGTGTTAGTAAAGGTAGTTAAAAGTGTTTGCTCAAATCTTTACATTATTATCTAAACTGCATGGCCATGACAATACACTTAAATTATTTCCAAATTAAAACAAAATTATTTCCAAATTTAAAAAGGCACTCTTTCACACTTCTTCAACTATATTTAATTTACTGTGCAAATTCTAAAGAGATGATTGATCACATACTAATAAAGCACAAAAGGTCAAGTGGTAAAGGTAAAATTAACATGACTTTATCAAAGGAAATTTCTTACTGCTACTTGCTTACCTCCCATAGCGTGCGTACTTCTCATAAGTCATCTGTTATAATCCCAAGCTCTACATTCATTGTTATTGGTCACACAAAAATAACTTACTCAAAATGCCTGAAGCAAAGGTACGGCTGAGAACTTATTAAAAGCAAAGCAAGCCAACCTGAATCCCTCTACAACTAGTTTTGATTTCATTTTGAACAAAAAGTTGAGAAACCTTGCATAGAATTATAAATAGAAACACACCAGGGCTCACTTTGAACCAAGTTTCACTCATTATTTTTAAAAGGACTATTACTTTATAATTTAGGAGGATATGTCTTGCGGAGTAAATCTCTCTCTGTTAAGTGGATGAATGGATGTGGCATGTCTTGGTTTGGAGTAGGAATTTCACAAGGAATTTGCTGATGTAGTTGTGATACTGAGAAAGAAGGACTAAAGGTAGGATAGTTAGGTGGTTTTTTAGTTACTGGTTAACGAATTAGGACCCAGTTGGATAGAAGTCTTTGGGGTCACATCTCAGAGCCTTTTCCTTTAACCTGTCTTACTTAATACCTGGCAAAAATGGAAAAGCTGAAGGAGAGAGCTAAAATACTAAATGCAAGGTAGGCGGGGAGAGGTTTCAAAGTCATTTCAGCTTTTTAGAAGAACAGACCCAAGTCAACCAAATGGATGTAGACTCATTATTTCCCAGACTTGAAAGGGCATCCACAGCCCTCAGAAGACTGGCTCTGCTCTGTATCTCCCACAAAAGATCAGCCAGCCAGCAGTGAAACATGTCCAGTGAGAGGAAATGCACTACTCCCAAGGGAGGGGCAGGTCAACTATCAACGCAACATTGTGTGTTGAGGTTTAACAAAAAATCCGTATAGGTACAAGGGAGGAACAAGATGTAATCTTGGTAGTCTTTGATTTAGAGGACTTAACAGAGAGAGTCAACTGCTAGAGGACTTAATACTATTTTTACATTTTAAGAGGTGCCCATTCACAAGATCTCTCCCTTCAATTTGTGGTGTGAAAACTTGAAAAGACACAGTGACAAGTGGGACGATATCTAGAAAAAGATGGCTAAGACAACTGAGGGTACCTGATTTGGAGAAATGAAGATGCCAGTGGTTCATGCCGGGGAGGGGCACCAGGGCCAGGGAGTAACAGTGAGAGCTCTGGTTGAACAGGTAGTTGGGGCTGTTCCAGTCAACCTGAAGGTACTGGGAGCCAAACAAGGCCATAACAGGCCACTCGATATGGAGGAGATGAGGACTCTGCCCTCAGAAATTTCACCCAGCTTGTCTTGTGGAGGAGTGAGCTCACTCGTGTAGGAACAATACCTGACCAGGAGCCACCATTGCACAAAGGGGATAAAGACAGCTGCAACCATGGGTGTTGTGAGGGATCAAATAAAACAGAAGACATGTACGTGCGCAGAAAACAGCATCGCAGGGACTTGTTCCTTGTGAGCAATGACACCCAAGGGATTTCCGAAGTTGGGCAACAAAGTAGACTCTGTGGCGTATATGGTTGATGCGGACCCTAGGAGTCTATGATTTCATCTTATTAATAACCTAAGCTAATTAATGATGCTTCAACATTCAGAGTTTATACTGCTTTCAATGGTAATGCATGCATCACGTCTCCCCTACTTTCATTTTTATGTTAACTGACCTATAAGATACAATCCCGAATGTCCTGGGTTTGCTTTCCTCCTATCCACTATGCATCACTTGGATAATGGAACAGAGGTGTCTGTGTACAAATGAGGCTAACATGTATCTCAGAAAGTTCAAGAAATAACTCAAAACATACGAGGATTTACAGAAAAAAGCTTCCTGTTCCTTTATTTATTTATTTTTTAAACAGAAATGCTCCTATGAAAAGTAAGTCACGTGACCTGATCATACTGACGACTGTGATCGCTGTTCATTACCTACTGACAGGATGGAGCACGCTTCTTTGACCCTCATGTTTTTATACTCATTCTTGGTAAAGAAATGGTAAAGAAGTTGATTCAAAAATAGTGCCAGAGAGATAGATGAGAACCTCTCCTGGGGAGGCTCAGAATCAATGGAAAGGGCAAGAATCTGGAATTCAGCAGAAAAAGGAAAAGGACTGGGAGCAGGAATGAGAGATGAAGAGGCAGTTTGCACAACGCCTTGAATCGGGAGAGGTATTCGAAGTGTATGTTCTACGTTTGATGAGCAAAAGTAAACTCCAGATCCTGCAACGTGTTTTTGAGTTCAGACAAGCCTCCTACACCAGCATGGCATCACACACACACAAAGGATGCCTGCTCGATGTGCGGACTCACGGCGCAGTCTCTGCCCAGCAGCTTTAGAAACCGTCCAATGACATGACGAAGTAAGCGGCAAGGAACGCTGCCTCGCATGATTTTGCTACCTCGGCCAGGAAATGGTGTTCATAGTGGGATCATTTTAGTATATTTTGAGATGTAATACTATTCACAGATCTCAGCGGGAGTCTGTTCCACTTGAAGTTTCCAGGTGGAGGCAGATGCTGGCGTCTGGTGACCCTGGACTCAGCCGGCTTGTCCCGCAGCCCGTAGCTACCAGAAATTACCAGGAGTGTGTAGGAATGATTTTCCCTCTCCTATCTGCTCCCTTGAGCTCCACACATTTCAGTCACCACTTTTCCTAGAAAAGGTAGTGTAATTGTGGGGCTCTCTCCCTACCTTCAGTCTCTTCCCAGAGCCTCCCACTGGGGGCTCCCAACAGGACCCAGGAGCCAAGGAGGCTGGGGATGTGGGCTAAGGAACACATAAGGCACAGGACGGAAGGGGTGGGTAGGGGGCTAAGGCAAGAGTCACTAGGTTATTTCCTGGGTGGGTGGGCGGATGGATGGCGGGGGGTGGATGGTGACAAGAGTAAGTCGTGTGTAATCTCAATTTCTTTCTCTCTAAACTGAATATTATAAGTCCTCCCTCTCTATATAAAATACCAGTGAAAATCAAATGGAATCACATGAAAATATTTCTTACATTCCTTACAGAGATACACACACACACACACACACGCACACACACACACACACACACACACATATATATACATATATGTCAATTATATATATATATATATATATTTTTTTTTTGGTTCATTTGTTTGGTTATTTGGGGGAAGAGACCAAGGGGAGAAAAACATGATCTAAGTGGTGCTTAAAATGCTACATTTAGGGACGCCTGGGTGGCTCAGTCATTAAGCAGCTGCCTTTGGCTCAAGTCAGGATCCCAGGGTCTGGGATCGAGCCCCACATCAGGCTCCCCGCTCTGTGGGAAGCCTACTTCTCCCTCTCATTCCCCCTGCTTGTGTTGCCTCTCTTGCTGTGTCCCTCTCTGTCAAATAAATAAAATCTTAAAAAAAATATAATGTTACCTTTAAGAGGATAGGACAATTTTGCTCAGCGTTTTTCAGTGTGCTTTGCGGACAATGGTTAAGTGGCAACACTGACTATAAAAAAGGCTCCATCACTGAGTCCTACCACCGTAAAGGTCCTTAAGACATAGACGATGAACTTCACCATTGCTAAGGTCACTAAGACTTAAGTCTTTTTCAACTGAGACAGGGGAACACACTCCCCTCAGACCGGAAGTCAACATTAGACCACAGTATAAGGAGCGAGTATAAACCACATTCCTGGGCACTCAGGACCCGAAGTCGAACAGTGGACTTTCCCCGATGCCCCATCTCCCCCGCCCTCCGCCCCAGCCCAGCGAGGAACTGTGGGACAGCGTACCTGTATGTGTCCTTCGGTGAGCCTTCAGGTGAGAACTTTTTGTGTATACTTTGTTGCATCCCTCAAAATCACATCTGTGGATACGCCGTTTTCTGGAGTCTGGGGATTCAGACCGTCTCTGGCGTCTTGTGCTCTCAATACTAAACGGTGAGATTGAACTGGAGAAAGAAACAATGCGGTTAAACCGTGACCAGCACAGCGCTCCGTCTTCATGCTAGTGACAGGAGACCCCAGCCGTAGCCTGTCGCTTGCTACAGACTCAAGGCCCTACGGACACATTTCCGACCATCCCTTTCTTGGACATGGTTTATTTCTTAATCTCGAAGGCAGGCAGCTTGGCCTGCTTCTGAGAAAACACTCCTCCACAGACAAAGATATGCTTAAAACAACAAGATAGAAACAAAAACTCCAAAAAATCAGTGGTAAGTGAGGAGATCTTCCTTATCGAAAGAACAATCTGGAATCCTACTGAAGGACACAGAGAGTATTTTTGGAAGCTCAGCTACAGACAGACAAAATGAGGGCATTCCGTAAGTAACACGGGGGGTCTGAACTGCACGTGACAACATAGAAAATTGAGTAAAATCACAAGGTACATTTCAAAACAAGTGAGGTCAGGCTGAAAGAAATGACATCAGTACATCAATAACATGAGTCATGACAAGCTATTTCTGTTCAGTGAAATGCACCTGACATTTAGCTTTTCCAGTTGGTGGTTTTTCATGGTGAGGAATCAAGCACATTGTATTTAAAGATTAGCTGTACCACCACTATGAGAAAAAGTTTCAACTATGAAATTTGGCCCCGACTTGCACAGTGTTTAATCTTAATGCCACAGCAGAAAAACAGGATTAGTTGGTAACGTCAGGTAATTGATTAACATGTACCTCTTCAAACTTTAATCTCTTTTGATTGAGGTAGAAACGAAGCATATGACTAATCGTTTTCGGTTACCCACGAAGTTCTTTACTATGATCACAAAATATAACACAAACGCGATCATCCCTATTTCTAATGTAAAAAATTCACCACTGCTCATATTGGACATATTTTCTTCCAGCTTTTTCATGTGTTGATGTTTTTCAAAATTAAAGTTTATTAGTAAATTACCTCTTACAAAAACCTGAATGACTGAGCAAGAGTTCTTTGAAGAAAGTGACGTTTACGCTTCACTTAAGCCGATTACAGGTAAAGGGAAAACCCCACCCCCCATCCCTTCCTTCTCCTCCCACGGAAAACCTGTCATACATTTTCTTTAAATTCTTTCAATTCGTTCCAATTATCCTTACCTATACAAACCTACAGTCACAGAAGCTCCTAACAATGTTTTGTTCTTTAAGAGACATGTAGAGGGGCACCTGTGTGGCTCAGTGGGTTGGGGCTCTGCCTTTGGCTCAGGCCATGATCTCAGGGTTCTGGGATCGAGCCCTGCTCAGTGGAGAGCCTGCCCCCCCCCCCCCGCTTGCCTTTCTGCCTACTTGTGATTTCTCTCTCTCTCTGTCAAATAAATACATAATCTTTAAAAAAAGAGAGAGAGACATATAGATACCATCATATAGTTCCCATCCCTTTGTGGATTTCTTTACACTTGCCTTTTGCTCACTCACCATTAAGCACAGTTTATGCCAACACTGTCATTTATTTACTTCAAGTGCTATATCCACAACCCATCTATTCTAAGATGATTTTTTTTTCATATTTTGATGTCTCTAAAATCAGATGCTTCTTATACAACTTATGGCTTGTCATAGTTTAACTGGCATAAAATTATCTTTTTGTATTAGTAGTACATACAGCAGTGGTGCATTTTACAATATGTGTTACTTTTAACTTAGATCAGAGGTTGGTAAACTTCTTCTGTAAATGGCTAAATAGCAAATAGTTGGTTTTGACTTTGAGAGTCATGCAGTCTATGTCATAAATCAACTCTGCCCTTGTAACATGAAAGTAGCTATAGACAATATGTAAACCAGGAGTGTGGCTAAGGTTCTAATTAAACTTTATTCATAAAACATGGGTTGTATTTGGGGCCAGTGGTTGATGCATGACTTAGATGAAACATGGTAACAGTCCAGTGAATATTCAACTGAGAGTTTTAAAGTCTATTTCTTAAGCGATCGACATTTAGCTTATTTCTGAAACTTCACTGTAACATTGCTCCAGTGAACTTTTCTTCCCCCTCAATGTTTCCTTCTACATATGCGCCTTTTAAGTTTTCAATGTATCTTCTCACTTGTACAAATAACAGATTCAGCTGCCAAAGCTTTCTATTATTAGCTAAGACAAAATATAAGTGGTGTTTTTCTACTTGTGCCTTGAAGAGTTTATGACAAGATCTTTATTAGTAGAATGACAGAAAATACGGGATGGCTAAGCCACTTTTTCGAGCCTTCTTACGAATCAGTGTGGATTTGTGGTTTTCCACATAACTGACTCAGTTGTGGTAACTGGAGCCTATTGTGAAAAAGTCAAAATAGTGTGCCTGGCCCGCCCCACAAAGGAACAGCTTTGGTCGCTCCCGCCAAAGTATGCTCGGCCTAGGCTGGGTTTCTGGTGAACAAAACTGTACGTGTGGAGATAGGACAACAGCAGTTCATTTCTTGAATATCTAGTCATGAAAATAAACATGGATCTTGGTCCTTGGGGGCCTCAAAAATAGAGATTTCTGTGTCATGATATGTTTGACATCTTTTAAATCAAGAGAAAATGATATGGTATCTATTTCCTTCAAATTATAAATTCTATAATCAGAACGGTGTGTGTTGTGCAGTACTTTCTACAGACTAATAAGTATAAATATAGCTATGCGTAATCACATAATACGTTGTTTTGTCTGCAGTTTATTTTAGCTGTTTACTTTGCCTTGTATTTGTATATAGAGAGAAAGTAAAAAATAAATCTGAACTTAAAACCTAGTAAGTACTAAGCAGGTCTTTAAGGGAACAAGGAAGTGAGGCTGCTCTATGGTCCCTCTAACACGGAGCCATTTGGCAGATGGCTAAGGAAGGTTAAGGCCACGGAACGGCATGATAGTACTTCACCAAGACTCCTGAATTTACACCGAAAGAAAGACATGTTAGGGTACGGCCTTAATGCTATAAAACTTCACACATTGACTTTCTTCATTTTAAAGTAATATATTTTAGGATACTATGAAGAACCACTCCCTCAAGGTATCTATGCAATAAACATTTTTAAAAAATTAAAAATGTAAGTACCATGGACAGCCACACCCAACAGAGCTAGCTTGGGTAAAGTTTTTCCCTGGCTCCCCTTTTAAAACGGTAGAGGTATCCTCAGAAGATGCTGAAGAACCTTTGGCCAGGCTGTGCCTTTCAGAAGCACTTATTTGATCTTTGCAGAAATGTAATAAGAGGTGGGCTGAGGTAGACAGAGAACAAAATGGCGGAAGAACCTAAAGAACACAGGAAGATGGGTGGACACTCCAACTCCGTGCAGGACTGCCGCTATGTTGGGGGTCCACGCAAGAACCCACAGATGGCAGGCACTGGAGGGGGAAGACAATCAATCAATGGTGGGGGTTTGGTCAACCCAAGTTCATGGCAGTCAAGGTACTGGGGCCAAGCATCTCTGGAGCCTAGAACACTATGGGCATTCCAGCAATGTTTGCTAAATTGAATGAATGAATGAATGAATGAGTGTAGTAAGTCAAGTATTCCTAATTTTTAATTTAATATTATCAATCAAGTAATTAATCACTCATTGGTTAGTTAATCCTTACTAGGATTCTTTTATTGCAAGTCTTCAGATAATGGTCACTCAATTCTTCGCTCTTACTCTCATTTCCCTAAACTTCATACTTTAAATACTATATAAAAGGTGGCTACTAAGTATCAGAGAGTCTGGGTAACCATTAAAACCACATACACATAAGTGTCTCAGTTCTTTGCCCTAAATTCCAGAGGACAGCATTCTAAAGCATTCCTTACAATTATAATTCTCAGGGGAAGGCCACTGAGATCCCTCAGAACGTGTAGAGGATGCCAGTGAGTGAATAAAAATCCTCCCTTTGATCCCAGCAAGCATGTGTTGAGCAGGAGAGGGTGAAGAGTGATCTTACTCTTGCGATCTCCTCCTGGCCCATCTCACTCCAAGGCCCACACGCGTGGGCATTCAGGAACAGAACAGCTATCATTGCTCTCCGGGTGCGTCTATTCTGCCCTTTCTATGTTCTCTGAGCAACGTGCCCTTCGCTCAGATGGCCCTTCAGGTATCCCCAAATAACATGCAAACCGGTTCTGTGCTTTCAAAGCTGGTCTTGTTCCAAAGGTGGAAACGCCGCATGTACCAACATAGGATTCTTCCAATAATCCTTCACAGTGAGCTGACAGGATGAAAATGGGAGGGCCACCTCCACCGCCAATGTGAAGGCATCTGCACGGTTCACAAGAACAATAACTAAAGGCCCACTCTCTTCCCCAGAAGGTTAGACCATTTGGAGTAGTGAATGAGCGCCAGAGGGGGTCTCCTAGGCACTGCATTGTAATAATGAGATCTAGAGAGAACAAATGAGTGAATCATGACTTCAGTTGCACAACAGTCCCGCTTGGAATGGCAAGTTAAATTAGAATTAAACCCAGAGAGGCTGGAGAAGTCACATCCAGGAACAGCTCTATTAAAATAGAAGGCACTACATGGCTGCCATGAATGAAATTAAGGTTAACTGTAATCAGCAGGTAATAAAAGACCATTTGTCACATGTGACCTCAGTGTGATGAGATGCCCTTCAATGAAATTGAAGTTTCTATAGGTGCTTAAAAAAAAAAAAAAAAAAAAACCAGGACATTCTTCTCAGGCGGAAAAGAGAAAGAGGACATGCATATCCCAAATTTTCAAACAAGAGCAGAAAACAGTGGAATAGCGGGTGGTTTCACAAGTTCACAGGTTCACCCTCAACTGGGAGG
Source organism: Mustela nigripes (assembly GCF_022355385.1). Classification (NCBI taxonomy): domain Eukaryota; kingdom Metazoa; phylum Chordata; class Mammalia; order Carnivora; family Mustelidae; genus Mustela; species Mustela nigripes. The sequence goes on from NC_081571.1 coordinate 51,583,287, forward strand.
AGCAGGCTGCAGATAACGTGATGGCTGACAGTTACGGAAGGCCGAGCACACACAGGCTGGGCTCTAAATGCTTTCAACTTCAAAGCAACTCTGCGAGGTCGAGGTGATTGGTGTCCCTCGCTTAAAGATGGGGAAACCGAGGCAGACAAGTGGAGTGGGAGGGTAAGACAAAGTGGGCGGCCACCCTACACCCGGATTCGAACCCAAGCGGCAGACTCTAGGACCCAATCTTAGTTATTACTTCCTACGGACTCAGATTCAGGTTAATATCATCCAGCACAAGAGAAAACAGGAGGGGCTCCTGGGTGGCTCAGTGGGTTAAGCCTCTGCCCACAGCTCAGGTCATGAACTCAGGGTCCTGGGATCGAGCCCCACATTGGGCTCTCTGCTCAGCGGGGAGCCTGTTTCCCCCCTCTCTGCCTGCCTCTCTGCCTACCTGTGATCTCTGCCAAATAAATAAATAAAAACTTAAAAAAAAATTGGTAAAACAGGAAAATGCAACAACATAATCTGTGTCATTTAAAGTTTCCCCCTCATTCAAGGATAGGAAAAAAAAAAAGGGCAAAAACATAAAAGCATTCTTACATGGAGTCTGCTATAATAAAGTGTATACTTCTTTCTTGAGAATTTTAAGGTAAACAGCTTTATAAATGCTGCCAGTCGAGGCAATCAGTATCATTATTTACTATTAATCTACCTAAGAAAACACTTGCCTGAGTTGCTGTGAAAAAAATATTTATTGCCAAGGTCATGTTTTTAGAAGGCTGAATCTTCCAGTGGAAGCCGATTCTGTCTTCCTTGACCAGCACCGCCACAGAACTAGGTCTTCCCCTGCCATTCCTGTTTATTAACCATGATACCGAAAATGATTTTCAATCAGCTGCATGCCAGTTACCTTAAGGGAAGGGGGGAACGTTCAGTCTTAAAAATCTACTTTGTACCGTTTTCGAACGTTTGTCTTCAAATTATTTTGAATTGGACAGAACATAGTACTTACTGGAATTGTAAATTACTTTCTGCCACAGGATACATGTAAGAACGAACTACTTCCTTGTTAGCAAATCAAACACCATGTTGGGAATGAAATATCGAGGCCAGAAGCCAGAAAAGAAGTTGATGAGACTTTCAGTTAACCGAGGCATTACAGAAATCTTGGTCAAAGAGCTTCTGTTTGCTTGCACAAGCTAGACATTTGCATTTTTTTCTTTTTCTTTCTTCCCCACTTCCTTTCTTCTTCTTCTTTTTTTTTCTTTTGCAGGCTTTCTCTCAGCCAGTAGATGGCTCTCAGCAGCAGCAATCTTTGTATTAAATCTTGCCACATGATAACCGATTCTGTCTAGCTGCTATCAAACCACATCAGTGTCTTTCCTAGGATATTAACTGGGGAAAAGGTGCTATTTAGATACACTCCCTAATTCCCAGAAGCTACACCTTAAGGCAGCACAGGTTTACCAGCGTGAAGAAATCTTTCCTTCCCCCTCTTTTCTCTTGCCACCTACGGTTTCCTATGGAAAACTACTTCTGATAACAGATTGAAATTGTCAGATCAGCAGTTGCCATCCTTTCCAGAAGCTGTGATGAAGGCATCAGACCACTTCACGTTCAAATCTGGATTCAATAAAAATATGCCACTTTCACAAACTGTAAATCAAGAGTAATACATTCACTAAAACAGGTCAACAAGCTCAATCTTACCATATATTCAACTAGATTTTGGCACTTTTTTTTCATACGAACAGAATATGTCCAAAATGTAGTTCTAATTATTGTTTTGTGTTAATAAGGAAAATTTCCTGCTAATTACAGATAATAGGTTTCTGGATGAGCTTTTTGGGGGTGGGTAGACAGACTCAGTGTATCACAGTTTTTACTTAAATATAGCAGCTGCCACTAAGTGTTCTTCATCACTTGCTAGACCATTAAAATACTCAAAACTGCTACAAGCTTATCTTTCTGCTCTTTTTTTTTTATTCACGGTAGTTTAGCCAGTAAGTTCAGAAGCTGCAATAACAAAATTCTTAAAGATAAAATGGAGGAAAAAATGAACCTTTAATGGCATTAGCTGTGATTGGTTTTATTTTCATACTTATGATGAATTCAGATTACAAGCCGAGAGGAGCTAGTGTGTTAACAGAAGAGATCCATTTTCGATAAATAGTATCTACTCAAAATAGTTACTTTGGGGGAACAAAGCATGACTTGCAAAGACTTTACCCCATAAAATCAATCCATAATACAAGTTGAAACAAGTGTGGATTTCCGAATTACTCTCGACACTCAACACTGAACAGAAGACACATCACGTACTGAAATGTTCAGATGAACTTGCTGCAGAATTTCTTCAGAAAACAATGGGGTTTAAATTATGTTTTATGCCATGAGGTGTAGCTGGATGGATCATTTGAATCTTCCATTTACTAAGTTATTATTTTAATCTGAATTTTTAAAACATTTTTATTCTAGTTCTTAACATAAAAAGTGTTACTGGTTTCAGAACCAATGGTTCTGAAAGTGATTCATCAGTCAGTGTTCCATCAGTCTTATGTAATAGCCATTACATCATGTGCACCCCTTAATGTCCATCACCCAGTTACCCATCCCCCACTCTCTGCCCTGCAGCAGTATTTTCATCTGAATTGAAGACAGGCCCTGTCCTCAGTTTGCCTTGAGCCCTACCACTCGAGGTTGCCTTGAAAAGAGTTGCACTTTCCATTTATTTTACTGGTGCAGCCCTTGAACCCATTTGATCTGGAGATCCCCTAGAACCGTGCTAAGTTAAAAAAATAAGTTCTAGCTATTTAACTGAAGAGAAACCTTGAACTCCTCAAGAATGCAGATATAATCTTCGGCGTTCCCCCCCCTGAAGCGGGCACAGCAACTGATGCTTGAAAGGGTGAAGGGAAAGGAAGGAAGGAGTTTGGGGAGCACAGTCAACCCTGGGAAGACTTTACTGAAATGTTGACACTGGAGTCTCACCATAAAGGAGTTAGTTTTTCTCTATCAGAAGGATCTTATTATCAGGCAGATTCACTAACAAGATAGCCTTATGGAGGTCCCCCAGGTAAGTGCAGTCTAGATAAAACTCTTGTGTTTTATTTTTATAAAATTTTCAAGATTTTTACTTATTTGAGAGAGAGAAAGCGGGCAGGCATGAACGGGATGGGGAGAGAGGCAGAGGGAGAAGCAGGCTTGCCGCTGAGCAGGATACGGGGCTCCATCCCAGGACCCTGGGATCATGACCTGAGCTGAAGGCAGACGCTTAACCGACTGAGCCACCCAGGCATCCCTAAAACTCTGTGTCTTAAATACTAAAATATATCTAAAATGTTTCAAATATACAGTTCTTGTGAGATATTATAATGCAACCATAAATAAGCTTTTGAAGTGACCACCAAAACAGGCCTCCATCTATTTTATGCTGATCATTAACCAGGTCTATGTTACTCTAGAGATTTCTTTTATTAACACTGAAATTATATCAGTTAACTATCTGGTACTTAAGCTTACATAAATTATTGAAACAGTTTTTATTGCTCGTAGGGGATATGTAAATAACAAGACCGAGTAGGTTTCATTGGTAATGTTGCACTTGAGTTTTTGTTGGCCAGTAAGGCTGTCTGGTGTCACAAACAGGCATTTCTCCTAACATCAAAATAGGATGTGCTTGAATTCTGGAGAAAAACAAAAATCTTCCCATTTAATGGAAGCAACATTTTACTTTTTAATTTTCTCTCCTGAAAACTTTCATCTTCAAATACTCTCCCAAATTAATGATGAAAAAATAAGAAAGTATATGAAGGTGACCCACATTCATATTTGAAAGACATTTGGAACATGAGGAAACAGGCTCAGCAGGTTGATGAATTATCACATCACAGCCACACAGCTAAAGACTGGCAGAGTTGGAACCAGATGCCCAGCTTCCTAACATCTCAGGCTAGGACTTTTCTACTCTCCAACAAGGTTGTGGAAAGATCTGTGTCTAACTTTTACTTAGTATGTAGGAAAATCTGCTTGGCAACACTGATATTCTTTTTTTTTTTTTTTCCCCCTTACCAAATAGACTAAAATTCCTATCCTATTTACTTTTTTTGCTTTGGCTGCCAGGAAACTCAACCACAACAGCCTAGGATTTGGTGTGTTTATTTTCTACCTTAATTGTGCAACCCCAACCCTGAACTATATAGTTTAAATTTTATATAGTACTTTTAAATGTGTCTCATAAATTTCTTTCTGCACTAGGTGGACTATTTAAGTTAAACAAGGAAAACAAAAGGGCACTATGGACTTAAAAACAGAGAAAAACATGTTGAAATTTGAATCGGGGTTTTAATATGCAGAACCCTAAAGTTTCATGATCAATAAGCTCATATTATTAAGAAAAAAAGAAAATGAGAATCTTACTTTTTGTTGCTATTCTGATAGAATACAGCAGAGACCATAATCTAAAAATCTAGCTTTGAATTATAACTTATAAGCAATGGTATTTTAGACATTTAATCTCTTTGATTTTCAGATGCCCATAATTCAAATGTGGAGCTGTCAGAACAATTAGCCAAGAGTCATGTAAACCTAACTCAACATCTAGTACATCTTTAATACTTCTTTTTTTTTTTTTAAAGATTTTTTTTTTTTATTTATCTGACAGAGATCACAAGTAGGCAGAGAGGCAGGCAGAGAGAGAGGAGGAAGCAGGCTACCTGCAGAGCAGAAAGCCCGATGTGGGGCTCGATCCCAGGACCCCGGGATCATGACCTGAGCCGAAGGCAGAGGCTTAACCCACTGAGCCACCCAGGCGCCCCCATCTTTAATACTTCTTAACCTTGGGCTCCTTCTTCCTTTTTTGGTTAATAACTTTACGATTTAATTCACATAACCTGTAAACTGTACAATTCAGTCGCATTCCTTACATTTGCAATGATATGGAACCAGAACCTCTGCCTAGTTCTGGAATATTCTCATCACCCCAAAAGGAAATGCCATACTCATGAGCAATCACACCACCTTCCCCTACCCCCAGTCCCTGGTGACAACTAATTTATTTTCATCTCTATAGATTTGTCTGTTCTGCACATTCAGTAGGAATAGAATCATGCAGCATGTGGCTTTCTGTGTGTGGCTTCTGTCCTAAATTTAGCATAAAGTTTTCAAGGTTCACCCTTATGGTAGCTATATATATCAATACTTCATACTTCATTCCTTTTCATAGCTGAATAATATTCCATCCTAAAGATCACACTTCCTATTAGCTGATGAGCTTTTCAGCTATTATGAATAGTGCTACTACGAACATCTGAACATTTGTACAGGTTCTCACGTGAAGGTGTTATTAATTCTCTTAGGTATGTATCTAGCGGCAGAATTACTATGCTAGATTATATAGTAATTCTAGTTTAATATTCTAAGAAATTTACAAACTGTTTTTCAAAGTGACTACACCATTTTGTAACTAATTTCACCAGCACTGAAAATTGTACTATCTCTTCATCCTCACCAAACATTGTATCTGTCTTCTACACTTTAGCCTTCCCGGTGTGTGTATCTCATTGTGGTTTAGCTTTGCAATTTCCCTAATGACTAATGAAGTTGAGCATCTTTTCATGGGCTCATAGACTGTCGATCTTCTCTGGAGATAAGTCTATTCAAATACTTCACCTATTTTAAAATTGTGGGTTTTTTTGTTTGTTTGTCTTTGTTTTTATTGTTGTTAGATTTCTGTCTATTCGAGGATCCAAGTCTCCTAACAAATATATGATTTGCAAGTATTTTCTCCCCAATCTGTGGACTGTCTTTTCACTCAATCTCTTGCACATATGTGCTGATGATGAAATATCATTTGCACTGTTGGTATTTTTTTATTAGGCTTTTTCCAACTGAGAAAATCAGTAAGACGAGAGAGCTTAATTTAGTAATAGTCGGCTGTATAGGTATTTTTCATCTTAACAATGTTGATTCAATAAAATAAAACAAGAGGGGTGTCTGGCTGGCTCAGTTGGAAGAACATATGACTCTTGATCTCAGGGTTGTGAGTTCAAGCCACACGTCGGGTGTAGAAGTTACTCAAAAAAATAAAACTGAGAAATAAGCTGAGGGTTTTGGAGGGGAGGGGAATGGGGGGGGGGTTGGGTGAGCTGGTGGTGGGTATTATGGAGGACACATATTGCATGGAGCACTGGGTGTCGTGCACAAACAATGAATGCTGAAAAACTGAAAAGAAATAAAATAAAATGGAAAAAATATTTAAAAGCCAAAAAATATTTTCTGTGAGTTCCCCCTAGCAAAGCAAGTGGGCATCAAAGGCATCCTCTAGGAGTTTTATAATCTGGTGAGGTGTAAGACTTGGATATTTATCTAGCTCAAGCAGGTGAAGAAGACGCAGACCCCTGCCGGCTGGAGGACCTGCCCAAGTCTAGCCTCCACCCTGTAAAGATGGATGTGGATTTCTGGGAGGCTTATATTTTCAGGGCTACCTCGTACGCTAGCATTTCTCCTGATGCTAGAAACAGGACATTCTTCAATCTTCACATCAGGAACAACCACATAAACTCACCTGAGTGTTTAAAATCCCTTTCACTATAGATGTCCAGAGGCTCCTGGAGCTTTGGCTTTCTATTCCTAGTGTTCTCTAGATTTGCAGAATGCCTTGGGCTACCTCTGTGAGGCTCACTGGTCCCATCCAGCCTCAGGCAATCCTTCCTCTCCCTGGTCCTCTTACTCCCTCCTCTTTTTTCTGGTTGCTGCTCCCACCCTCCATCTCATCTTTATTCAAGAGAAAAACAACACATTCCTTCCCTTTGTGAAGGCAGAGCAGCTTTCTCCTACAGAAAGCCTTGGGGGCTACTGTTTTAGACAAGTCTGTGGTTGGGAGGTAGGTGTGGGCTTTAGCTTCCAGTCCACCTCCAAGCATTTCTAAGGACACATTTTCCACACCAAGAGAGTTTTGTTCTGGAGGAACTTGGTGACAGCTGTTAAGATAATAAACATTTCTCCAACTTATTATGTATGCAAATCATAATTACACAAGCCGTAAAAATGATATGTGGTAAAGAGAGGAATAATTAAGTACTATGGGATTAAAGGGAGAGAGCATTTAATTCTGGTTGAGATCAGGACAAGCTTAATGTAGGATACCAACAAGTGGGTCTTGAAGAATCGTGAGGCACGGCCATGTAAGCGGTAAGGAGGAAGCAGACGAGAAGATGACAATGGGCTAGGTACCAACGACTTTGTTCCTTTATAGAGAACATACTTCATAAATCCTAGAATAATCAGGATTTTTTTTTTTTAGGAGAATTCTGGCTTATGAAAAGATTTATTGGTGAGGAAGTGATTAAAAGTCAAGAGAACATTTATTACCATGACCCAAGAAGTAGATTCTTCTTGAACCAAACTAGTGTCTTTAAATCTGAATCAGAGAGGACCGACTCCCAGGCATTCCAGAAGTAGCTCTGTCGGTTGGTGACTGGTTGGATAATAGCAGATAAGAGAGAGGAAGGAATGAAAGGTGGCCCCAGCGTCTTAGCCTGGGTGACCAAGATAATAGCAATGTCATTAACCAGCCTACCTAGAGACCAAAGGAAGAGTGGCAAAATAGGAAAAGGTATGATTAAAATTAATCTGCATATAAACAATAGATTTACTTTGAAAAGACAATAGAGTGGCATTTTCTTTTCATTTCCTAGGCCAGTCATAATTTAACAGGGTAGTAGAAACTAGGTAATAAAGAAGTATTTTCAGGGATAACTTGAATGGATTTCATAAAAGAAAGCTTATAAAACAAACTTAATGGTAATGGAATTTCATTAAGTGCTGTCCAATCTGTAATTCTAAAGGCCAGGTACTTTGTAGAGAAAATTAGACTAAAAGATGCACAGTTTTTGTTTATTCAGTCAATTAACATTCATTAAATGTGTTTGGGGATATTACTAAGTTTATAGTTGGCAGTTTACATACTTGATGACCGAGGTGATTGCTTTTCTGATTGGTTTTAATTATAGGAGTTTGTTTTTCAGGACCTCAAAGAGATCCACTTAAGTAGAGGGGAGGACAAGGATGAAAGAAACCCTTTTGGAAGCTCTTGTTACCGCCTCAGGCAGTTTGCTGAATGTTTTACGTATTAGAACAGCTTGAAAAGTGAGTGGACTGAAAGACAAGAGTTCAGAACTACCAGGTTAAGAATCTTGCTGATGAATTTTTAGCTGCGTCTTAGAAAAACTTATTAGCTTCCCTAAACGTTGGCTTCTTTTTCTATAAAACAGTCATACCTAACTTGCAGGGTTTTAAGAAGGATTAGGGTTATAAAAATGAAACACTGCATATAAACGGGTAGATACTCAGGAAGGCACTGAGGTTACTGTTGTGTCGCTTTGTGCTGACCTCGATTATAACCCCATTTTACAGATGAGGAATCTGGGAGTCAGTCACGCTAAGTGACTCACCTGAGAGCACCAAAGGGAATCGGATGATGCCTTTTCTTTAGTAATTGTTCTCCCAAGCACTTAAAAACACTGCCTGGCAGAGGAGGTGCTCCATAGAAATTTGTGGACTATTCATGAAAAGTATCTCCCATCTATGTTCCTCCCCTTCTCTTCGTTTCTGGATGCTGGAGGCTCCCTGAGCTCAGTCCTCTGGCCACTTCTTTTTGCTGTTTCAACTCTCCTTGGTGAGCGTGTCCCTTCCCATGACTTGTACAGGTGGCTCCATATACCATGTTTTTGCATCAAACCCATTTTTATTTCGATGGCCCCTTCTCCCTGAGCTCCAGACTCACGTATCTTTTGACCTTGCGCTCAGACGTCAAACAGACACCTCTAACAAGGTAAAAGCAGAACACATGATATTCTCCCTCGAAATAGCTCCTTCCCCGGTTTTCTCAACCACAGAAAACTGACTACTCTCCTGGGGGCTCATTCTCTCCCACCTACAACAATCTGTCCATAGGGCCCTACTGGCTCCACTTTCAAAATATATCCCAGACTTGACTGTTTCTCATTATCCTCGCCGCCATTTTTACCTCTTACCTGGCTTCCTGCTACAGCATCTAATCAGAATCCTTGTCCTTTCCACACCTTTTCCCCTTCTCCCACAGTCTCTTTGTTTATTATGGTAAATATACGTATCCTAAGTTTACCCTTGTAACCATTTTTAAGTGTGTGTTTCAGTGGCATTAAGTATATTCACATTATACAAGCCATAAAGACTGTATAGAAGAGTAACAAAGTACTAGGGAGGAATGGGAGAGTGAACGCGCTCTAGGAAATAGTAAACACGACAGGGAGAGTCATCAGGGAAGCTTATTGTAGGATGTGGACCAGGAGGTCTTGGAGAGTACAGATAAGCAGCCATGTGAGTGGTAAAGACAAAGCTAAAGAGGACAACCTGGCCCAAGTACCATCAACTTGGAATGTTCCTTTACCAAGAACTGCATTTTGTAGGTCCTGGAAATATCAGGACTTCTGTTTTGTTTTAGAAAGAAAATTCTGGCTTATGAATGTAGAATTCATTAGTGAGGAAGCCATTAATGTCCATGATGACCCACAGTGTTAGCCGGGTGTGGCCTTAAGAGGTGGCAGCTCCTGCCTTTCCAAAGCCATCCTGAATATCCCACTAAGCACACATTCATCAAGTTGGCTGGTCTCCATTCCTGAAGCCCAATTAATTGAAAAATTTTAGCTGTCCCAACATTCCCCTGGTTCCTTCATTCAAGGACTTTTCTTCCAGGCATCAAAGCCTACATATCATAACTCATTTATAGGGGAAACAGATGTGCAGTTTGAGAACTGTTGTAGACTAGTGACATTAATTAAGGATATTGTTTCCAGAAAGCTTAGAGTTTCTGTGAATTATAGTCTATTTCTCCCAACTCAGAGAGTTCATTATCAATATAATAAATATTTGATTCTTCCAGCTGCCAAAAGAAGCCATAGTACTTTAAGACTATCTGTCTGTCTCCAAGAGAAAATAAAATGATTCACACATTTAAAAAGTCAGCATTTTATGATCTTCCCCATTACCTCATTAGCTCATAATTTCCACACGTTTATACAGTTTCAGGTGATGGGGCTACATGTGAAGGATCATATTGTCAAGCAGAAACATGACATATTAGCAAGCATTTGTTAGAGGTAGTGGGCAACTTTCCACAAGATGTATAGCATGGCTTCTGTAGAATAACACAGACGATAGTTGTTGGATGGGTTGCTGCCATGAAGGATTAATGGGATCTGTTGTGATCCACTGTTCAAACATGCCCAACATCCTCAGGGCAAGTTCAGGGGCATTCACAAAGCAGGTATGCAGAAAAATGAAGTGCTGATGTTTTTTATGAAGAAAGAGGGACCAAAACATTAGTGCTTCCCAGTGGAAAATTACATACAAATAAATACACTCTAGCACAGGGGCACCTGGGTGCCTCAACTCAGGTCTTGATCTCAGGGTCATGAGTTCAAGTCCTGCGCTGGGCACCATCCTGGGTGTGGAGCCTACTTTAAAATATCTGTATCTACACACACACACACACACATGTATATATCATAATTTCCATCTTTCATTCAAAAAAACTTAGAGCAATAAATGAAACATTTTTTGATCTGCCATTCTCTTTTATTATATACTAACCTCTAAAAAGAAATCGGTGACTTAAAAATAGATTGATGACAATTAAAAAAATAAATTGACGACTCACTGATTCCTGAGATTTCATCCCCTGTTTGCCTTCCAGTCAATACAATGCATTTCTTTTTCTTTGGTCTTCTAGCTAGACTACCTGAGAGCAACTTCTGAGGCCCTTCAAAAAGCTGAGGGGTTCATAAGCCTAACAAATCACCCAGAAGCTTAATGCATTCAACGTGTTTGTTACTGGCAATGACACAGAAGGATTAAGTATGAGTTATCAGAAAACATCTGTGAATCAGACATAAAGTTCATACTAATTACCACTTCAATTTTTCTTGTTTATTGGGTAATTAAAGCACACTTTAATATAGAATAGCAAGGCTTTGACTTTTTCTAATTCTGTCCATGAATATTATGCATTTGTGAAAATATATGAAACTGTCTCATTTAGCTTTATCTGAAACCCATTTTTTTTTTAAAGCAAGAAGATTAAAGAATATGTATAGTGGAACTAATTAAGCAACTTCTTTGGAAAAACTTCTGTGTGAATTTCTCAGAATTTGACTAAATTGGCCAAATGTACTTTGGGATTAATAAACGACTGTGAACCAGTGACACCAAAATATCTGAGAATTACAATTGGTGGATGTGAGAAATCATTATTAAAATCAAGATTACTGAACTTACGTAAATCTACTTCACTCAGCGTGCATTTTTTTAAATGTTCACTTTAGATCCATTTTTCCATGTTTGTGGTGTGTGCGTGTGTGTGCGTGTGTGTGTGTGTGTGTGTAAAATAGACAAGTAGAAAAAGATATTGTCTCTGACTTTTATAACTTAAAATCTGGGTGAGTCAATGTGTATTATGTTTGTGAAAAAACAGCAACAACAAAAGTAGTCCACGGACCAAGTGTGAGAAACCGTGGAGGGATTCCGACAGCGTCTACGAGAGCCGAGGGATACAAGGAGAGTGTACCATCGCCCTGAAAGGGGTGTATACATAGTTGACAGGCTATGAAGGATAAGGACCTTGGTAAACACAGCCACAATGGTTTTCATACCCCTTCCATTTATGTGATTATTACCTTTTAAAAAAAGATTATTTATTTGAGAGAGAGAAATAAATGGCAGGGGGTGAGGCGGGTAGAAGGAGAGAGAGAATCCCAAGCAGAGTTCCCAACACAGGGCTCAATCCCATGACTCCGAGATCATGCCTTGAGCCAAAACCAAGAGTCAAGAGTGGGACGCTTACCGACTGCGTCACCCAGGCACCCCGATGAGATGATTACTTTTTCACCCCAGATGCTGGTCATCTATTACGGAGAGGAGCAGGGTTGTAGTTAAGTGCCTGGGGCCGTGTAGTCGGCTCTCCCAGCCCCATGTATCTAAGTGTGAAGCTGTGCGCAGGTACCTGAAGGCCCCAATACCTCAGTTTCCTTTCTCTAAAATGGGACAAATAAATGTCCTTGCCTTATAGGACTGTTACAAGTATTAAATGAGCTAATACATGTAAAGCATTTAAGACAGTTCCTGCTACTTGGCTAGCCTTTGCTATACTTGGCTGGCCTCGATAAATCCTACCTCCCTCTGACTCTCAGTTTTTGATGGGGAATACGTTAAGCATTATTGTTTACCTCGAGGGAAATGGCACAAGTGCTCCAATAAAATTCAGTTAAAAAGATGTATGTCAATATAGTCAACAATACTTATTATAAACTCCAAAGGTGCTAAGAGACTAGACTTTAATTGTTTTCACCACAAACAAGGAATGATAATTACGTGACAGGATAGAGGTGTCAGCTAATGGTGAGATGATAATCGTATTGGGGCTGCATAAAGGTATTGGACCAACATGTTGTATATGTCAATTATATCTCAATAAAAAATAATGAAATGTCTTTCATATAGCCCATATAGGATATAAAAGTGGGAGCATAAAGTCAATAAAACATTCAAGGAGCTTTAGATCTCTAGAAAGTTTGCAAATGCTTGGGAGAAAAGGTGGGGAGAATGAGCACACCATTTCCGCCTTTCTCGTTATTGTTATCTGATGTTCTCTGGAGACTCTCAGGCACCACTGTAGGCTGTTAGTAATTCCTGAGTCATTATTACATTTACACAGAGCTGATGATAAATAATCAGAAAACATTCTAAAACAGCTTTGCCAATGATAAAAACATACGTAAATTTATCTGCGGCGAGCACATTCTTGGATAACTTCATTTTTTATTAATTTTTAAACGATTTTATTTATTTATTGGACAGTCAAGAGATCACAGGTAGGCAGAGAGGCAGGTAGAGAGAGAGAGAGAGAGAGGAGGAAGCAGGCTTGCCACTGAGCAGAGAGCCCGATGTGGGGCTCGATCCCAGGATCCTGAGATCATGACCTGAGCTGAAGGCAGAGGCTATAACCCACTGAGCCACTCAGGCACCCCTAACTTTACTTTTTAAAAAAGCTAAGTTTCAAATCCAAATAAGACTTTTCCCTCTGAGCAGAAATGCATTACCTTCTGAAATGGGATAATTAAAAATTGCTAAGATGCACAGCAGTGTCCAGTCCAGAGCTGATCTGCTGAGCTACAAGGGTCCAGCACTTGTAGAACTGTTCAGTTTTATAGGCTTTGTGACCAAGACCTGTGACCTGTTTATGCGCTCCCGAAGTAACAAGAAGACTCCTCACCTTTGAGAGTTGCCAGGTAAACCCGCTGAAGCCTTATCACAGATCGTTTAGAACGAATCACGGCATGCGTCTGTTAGTTTTATTAAATGAGTTCAATTCCTGATTTATTGTTTCAAAGCAACTAGTCGGACTTTCTTTGCCAAATGTTCTTTTATCTCAAGAAGCAGGAATCAGGAAAGCGTTCTCGAAACACCCTCTCTGAGTCCTGAGGGGAAAGCATTTTGTGCTCTAGCATATGTCTAAGTGTGAGAGCCTCTGTAGCGTATCAGCGTGTGGGCAGACTTTTAGGAAAACGCAGGAAAAACAGCAGAGCAATCTGCTCTGACAGACAGTACAACTTATGTATGAAAAGCCTCCCCAGTGCTAATGCGATTTACACATCCATAAGACAGGCCTAAAAATTCCAGAAGCAAAGGCAAAACATAAGGCATAAAATGGGACGCGGTCTCAAGTGCTAACAACATTTTTACATATCCCATTTTTTTTTTAAAGTTTATAATAACTCCTTCCATTCCTATAGCATCTTTCCTCCGAGAAGTTAAACTTCCTCTAAAGATGTTTTATTTGTCTGTAATGTTCCAATTCATCCTGACAATGTCTCCTTGGAACGGAGAGCAACTTGACTGCATCATACAGGAGAGAAAAACTGAAGGGCCATGAGGCCGCCTGCAGGACTGGTTCCTGTCCCCGGGTCGGGGAGAGCTATCGGCCAAAGAGCCCCAAGAGTTTGGGGCTGTTGGTCAGGTGGAACCATGGTTTTGAAGCCTTAAACTCTCATTTCATTGTTGGACAAGAACTTTGCTCTCAGATTTGCAAAGAATAACAGTAAAGACTTCTACTGCATTCTCCTGGATCCCAATTATTTTTATGGTTCTCTCTCTCTCTCTCTCTCTCTCTCTCTCTCAAAGATTTTATTTATTTATTTGTCAGAGAGAGAAAGAGCACACAAGCAGGGGGAGCAGCAGGCTGAGGGAGATGAGCAAAGGAGCTCAATGCGGGACTTGATCCCAGGACCCTGGGGTCATGACCTGAGCCAAAGGCAGACGCTTAACTGACTGAGCCACCCAAGCACCCCATATTCTTATGGTTCTTAGGCCAACAATGCATCCTCTCTTAACTCCACGGCAGTTGTCTTAAGTCCCATTCCAGAGAAGTTTCAGAGCCTCGGCGTCATTATTTTGAATTATTTCAGTTTCAAGTATGTAAGGATTATCCAACAACGCTCTAATTCGCCTCTTTGACCCCCCCAGTTATAAATTTCACTTATCAACAGCTCCACTGTTCTCTGTGGCTGGCTTTAAAACAATAAATTAGAAATCGAAATTTATAGAAAACAAATTTATGCTAGGCAAAATGCCGCTCTGATCTCTTAAATATTCCAGGTTCGGTTTTAACAAACTTCTGAAAGAAGATGTCGCCGTGAGGTTGGTCGCTTACTGAGTGAGTTTCACAAGCATTTACCAAGCACCTCCCATGTGGGAACACAGCACGTGGCTCTAGGGAGGCCGGGAGGAAGGCGCTGTCCATCCCTGCTCTCGTCTGTCACACATCCAACACAGGCTACCAAGGGACGAGACACGTCGCATTCCTGCCGCCACTTACACTGACCTTTTAAGAGAGGGTGGAAAGCCTATCGATATGGTGCTAGAAGAAAAAAATGACGGAAGTAAAGGCCAGTGTTTATTATTTCAGATTCGTGCTCCAGGCATTAGACTAGGAGAAGATTCCTGAATATTTAGGGCATTCTGTGGAACATGCACAATTTTTCACTTGAAAAAGCAGAACATTCTAAAGAACTGAACCAAATCTTTTAAATTATTTGCTAGCTCTAGTCCAGTCAAATCTGAGTTTAAAAGAGAGGGCATGTATAGATTTCAGTCTCTACTCTGAGCAGGACAAATGGGAATTTTCTGTGCCCTGAACTTTTTGGTATTTAAATCGTAACAGTGAACAATAGCTAATATTTACGGAGCAACCGAATGTTTGCCAGATACTCGGTTGAATCTTTTACATGTATCATCTTATTTAGTTCTTTCCACACTCTAAGAAGACAGCATTGTCATTCCCATTTTACAGATGAGTAAAATAAAGCTTAGGCAGATTAAGTAGGCTTAAAATGAGTAAGTCAAACAGTAGACTGTTAGCAACTAATACCAACCCTCTTAGCAGTGAGGATATGGAATGGTAGGACGTATACTTCTGAATGAGAGCTCAAGTAGTACAATCAGATATTTCCTTGAAGGAGACATTTCAGCCAGGAGAGACAAGAGTCAGCTCTCCCTGTGAGGAACTCAGTATGGCTCAGCTTCCCACTGCGCCCAGGGGTGACTATTTCTCACTTCTTTCACACCACCCTCTTAATAAGTCAGGGAGACTCACGGTTCTCCTCAGCACAAGGAAAAAAGTTAGCGATTAGCCCCATTCTTCCTTTGCTGTTTTGTTCTCTAAGAAAAGCCCGTACGGTTCCTTTAGTTTCTCCACTTATAAATGAGAAAACTCCCTAGATAGGAGGCAGGCAGGAGCACGTTACATTTTCAGTGGACTGAGAACATCAGCCTTTTTTGATAGCAGATTCCTCTTTCTTCAGCTCTGGCTGCATGTTGTTTCCGGAATCTGAGCCTAAAATCTGAGCGACTTTGAAGGGGCCTATTTCTCTCTGAATTACAAGCTGCATGTGGCAGGTGTTGTTACCATGACTCACGCTCGCAGAATATTGGCAGAAGGGTTTACCATAACTTTCCTCAGGATCAACTCTTTTTATGTAGAGTCTTAAATTCTATTGTCCGATCAGTGCTATCTTCTATAAAATAGACTACTGTTTAAAGATCCTGAAAGCACCAGAGAATTTAGCTTTGCTTAAAGACTTACGATATGATTATATAACAATTTCAATATTGTATTTAGAAATCAAGAGGAGGGAAAAGAAGTACCGGAAGGAATGTCTCCTCATTCGATTCAAGTTACATGGAAACTTACTTTGAAATGGCTTCTAAAAAACCTACCAAAGGATAGAGCATGTGTATTACGTGGTTTGCAGAGATTTTACGTGCGTCTGAAAAAAGCTGATCCTAGAAGCACATTTGAAAAATTGTTTTGATAACAGCTTGCTTCAGAGCCACCAATAATTTCATAATAACCACCTTTTTAAAAAGTTCCTCTGTGACAATGAGAAAACACCAAGGTGGTTTCCAAGAAAGTTGTGGTGTTCAAGAAAAGGAGAGAATTCATGACTAGAAAGTACATCGAGAGTTCTTCTAACTCACTAATTCCTTGAGGCAGAATTGTATTTCAAGCATTGCAGAGAGAAAATCAATCTACACCTTTAAAAAGGGTTTGAAAAGCCATTTCAAGAACCTTACTAACCTCTCTTGTTGATCTGGAAGCTCTTCTTTCCGCCAACTACAGATACGCTTCCTTACTTCAAACAAACCCAAATACCAAGATCTAAGGCATCTCTGTACTGAAATAAAATAGACCTGGCTTGTCTGCTTTTAAATTCTCCTTCCAGAAATAATAATTCAGGTCTGACTTTGGGCAGCAGGGGCTAGGGTGATCCAGGGATAAATTTGGAATCGGAAGATCGAGATATGCCAGCTCTGTTGCACGAAGGTTGCGTTGCCTAGCACGAATCCCTGAATCTCTATTTTGGACCCTTCATTTCATCCCTGACAAAATGGGATCAATACTACCTGATGTTAATGTCCCAAAGGTGGGTTGTGAATTTCCCAGGAGAGAATGGCTGAAATAGGATTTTAAACGAATAGACGAATGGCCCTTCTGATAGGTATCTCTTCCAGGCAGGTTTTTATAGAACCTGTTTTGGCAAACCAGTGGGAGGAGTGGAGAATGGGCGGAAGCGGGCTGGGTGGTGGACACCTTGGAGCCCGGGTCCGCCCCACAGGAGTTGGCCTAGTACAGGGAGGGGTGGCGGCAGCACTGGTGAGCCACTCCAAAGCAGGGGACACAGGAAGAACGGCTGTGAGGCCGCAGGGGCGGGGGTGAATGTGTAGAAGAACAAGGTCAGAAAGGAAAGGAGAAGCCAAGTCCACCTTGGGCGAGCCTGACACCAGCAAGGTCACCACCTGCAAAATCTGTATTAGAAGATGAAGAAATAAAACTGCAGGGTGAGACACAGATGCAAGTTACAAATACAGAATTAGATATGCATGCAGAGGTGAATGTGTGTGTGTCCCTCTACTTTAATATCTGAGCTCATTATTTTCTGAGTGTCGCCCCCTGAATTCACCTTCAAGGAGGGCTCATTCTTCAGAAATGAAGAAATGCTGATACTCATGCATCCTGGTGTTAAATCCTGAGATGCCGGTGCCCCTAGAGGTACAGATCTTCTAGCCTTAGCCAGCTACATCCTCTGGACCAAGGCCTGCTAATATAATCAGTCATTTTTTATGAGTACCTACAAGAATAGCTGTTATTTATTGATTCGAATAAACAACTTATTCATGTATTCCTTATGAGAAGTTGCAGTTAATGCATCTGTATTCGTTTTAAAAATATGGCTCCTTCCCATAAATCGTCTATAATGTGGGGTTATTTTTATGCATGTGCTCTTTGACCCCTGGAGACATAAGGGAACAGTGAATGCCTAGTGCAAATGCATATTCCCTTAAAGGATATTTTCTTGTAGGAAACAGGTGACTCTACTCCCACCCAGCTGTGAGTAAGGAATCACGAAGTTGTGACACAACTCACCGTGAATGGGGCTCTGTCAACAGCTACAGAGTAGGCTCTGGTTTTCCTCCTCCAGTGTAGGAAATCATGTGACATGGAGGTCAACTGGAACGAGGACTGAAGGGTATATTCTAACCGATATAACTATAATCATGCATATTTACAAATATTAAATGCTATTATTATATCCCCAGTACATATCCCAAAAAAGATCATGTTAAACCCAGATTGTGACAACGACTGGTTTCATAGTTTGTGAAAACGTCGTGTGCAAGAACTACTATGTTTCACTGAGCCCAAGTACCAAGTGTGGAAATGAAAAAGAAAATGCTCCTTTTTTGACATTTGTTATCATGCAAAGCACATCATTTTTACCTCTCAAGGACAGTAATGTCCTACTAAGCAGGTAGCAGATGCTGCCTTTACCAGATAAAGGGTTGTTACTGGGGTGCCTGGGTGGCTCAGTGGGTTAGACCTCTGCCTCAGGCTCAGGTCATGATCCCAGGGTCCTGGGATCAGCGAGGAGCCTGCTTCCCCCTCTCTCTTTGCCTGCCTCTCTGCCTACTTGTGATCTCTCTGTCAAATAAATAAATAAAATCTTTAAAAAAAACCATGTCGGGGCGCCTGGGTGGCTCAGTGGGTTAAAGCCTCTGCCTTCAACTCAGGTCATGATCTCAGGATCCTGGGATCAAGCCCCACGTCAGGCTCTCTGCTCCGCTGAGAGCCTGCTTCCTTTCCTCTCTCTCTCTGCCTGCCTCTCTGCCTACTGGTCATCTCTGTCTGTCAAATAAATTAATAAAATATTTAAAAAAAAAAAAAAATATAAAAAAAAATAAAAATAAAAAAAACCATGTCATTACTGAATGTCTGACGCCTTCAGAAGGGGTCTCTAAACCCAGGGAGAAAGAAGCATGGCAACACCACTTCACAGTGGAGTAGCATCAGGTTGGTAACGATTCACAGATGAAAGCAACACACAAAAATACTGCATCACCACAATTAGGTGTGTGTATGTGTACACAGGCAAACAATGATGGGATTTTACTAGTTCAGTCATTTTTCAATTTATATACATGGGAAACCATACGGAAGGGGCAAAAGCAATGGAGATCAGACACATTTCTTTAAAACTGATAAATGAAGTTTAAAAATGTAAATAACTTGTACTCATGAATTCCATGACCTCAAATGATGTTAATGCTGAAGGCCTACACAGGAGGCAATATCTAAATGTTAAGTTGGTGAGGTACTGAAAACCCTATCTATGACAAAGAGGTGACATTCTCTTTACAAAAGGCCAACAGCACACAGCCGCAGTATACCTGCTAACTTGTTCACGACTTTGAACTTTTCCTGTAAAGACAGAAGCTCCTCGAGGGTACCTTTATATTCCCAGTATTAGACACAACTGAATCAATAACAGTGAAAAATGCTAGGGCTTGGCGCAGAGTAGGTGCTCAAAACAGGTCAGACTTCCAATGACAAATATCTTAATATCTTAACAGAGCAAATTTTGGAAAACCTGTTAAAATGTTCCAGAAAGCATTCTACAAGAATTTGAACACTTCAGTTTGAATGCATGTCCCATCCCTTCTAGTGTTCCTTCTTCAAACATTTCTTGAGTGCCCATTATGTACGGGCCATGGTTTTTGCAAGGTACTGGGGACTTGGGGCCCAAAAGAGAAAGGCCGTGCACACGCACACA
This sequence comes from Mustela nigripes, assembly GCF_022355385.1. Classification (NCBI taxonomy): domain Eukaryota; kingdom Metazoa; phylum Chordata; class Mammalia; order Carnivora; family Mustelidae; genus Mustela; species Mustela nigripes. Next base: position 51,602,975 of record NC_081571.1, read on the forward strand.
CATGCACACTGAAGTGCTGTGATAGAAATACTTGATAGGGACCCGAAGAGGAAGCCATATGTCATCAGCAAAAAAGTGGGGGGTTAAGTTGCGAACATGGCTGTTTTCATGAAAGGACATTATACAAAAGGAGATGGAACTTTGAAGAACATCAACGTTTAAAAGGAGGTAAAGGAAGAGGAATGAAAAGAAGGGACATAGTAGAGGCATCAAGGTCAGTTTTATACATCATACCGGAGAATTCTGTTCACCTAGGTCTCAATCTTGTTATCTGTAAAAAGGCCAAAACAAAACAATTTCTAGATATTAATGAGATAAGTAACATTGGCTATATATATCTCTAGTTCTACAAAAACTAGCTTTGGGGGCGTCTGGGTGGCTCAGTGGGTTAAAGCCACTGCCTTCGGCTCAGGTCATGATCTCAAGGTCCTGGGATTGAGTCCCGCGTCGGGCTCTCTGCTCAGCGGGGAGCCTGCTTCCTCCTCTCTCTCTCTCTCTCTCTGTCTGCCTCTCTGCCTACTTATGATCTCTCTGTCAAATAAATAAATGGAATCTTTGAAAAAAAAAAAAAACTAGCTTTGCCACCTCCTCAAAATAATAATAATCCGTATTTCTTGAGTCTGCAAAACACTGTCCTTTAGAGCTTTATACGTATTAGCGCATTTATTCCTGACAAGAGCCATGGGACAGGGGTTAATAGCAAGCCTTACTTTGTAGGTTAGGAAATCGAGGCACAGAGATATTAAGTAATTTGCCGAGGGTTATAGAGGGAATATGTGGTCACTGGAAATACGAAAACCAGCTGGCTGACTCCTTAATCTCTCTTCTGCTTCTCCTCATTTTAAAGGTTAAGGTAATAGTATGTTTTAGGACATCTCACAGCATGGTTATGAGGAATAAATGAAAGGATACGTATGCAACTGTGTGAAGCTGTAAGAAGCTCAGGAATATAAAATATCACAGAAAGGCGGTTCTACCAAAGCACACTGTCCGTTTCCTGAGGAAATCAGGCTTCACTGTTTCCCTTTGGAGAGAAGTGTTAAAAATGAGGAGTTTGTGGAGAATCACTTTGGAGACCTCCCTCTATCACCAGAGGATGAATTATTTACCAGCAATATAACCAGGCATGCCTGGGAGCAAATTATTGATTTCAGTGCCCCTTTCTAATTCCGTAGCTGGTTCCCTCTGTTATGAGGTGGCACATAACCCACAGGAGGCAAAGTCAGACACAAATGACGTTTGGATGATTGTCCTTGAGGAAGTGGGTAATTAGGAGTTGGCATTTTAATAAAAATAATAGCTGACATATATGACCCTGCTCTGCCCAGACCTTTAACCTGAATTAATACAATGAAGTTTCAATCTGCTGAGCTCTGGGAAAGAGATATTTTTGTTGCATTTTACCTCAGTGGAAAATGGTGGTGAGGATGATGATTCCCTCAAGCCAAAGAGCCAATAAATGTAGCAGACAGAATTTGAACTAGCATCCCCCTGATCCCAAAGCCTCTGCTTTTTCCACTGAGTGCCCTGGACTTCTATTTTTTTTTTTTTTTTTTAATATTTATTCACCCCAGGTCAGTTTTAAAGGTCTTAAAAATTACTGGAGAACAGAAATCTACATTGAGTACCTCAGAGGCTCCATCTCCCTCTGTGGCCAATTACACCACAAGATTTGCTTTGATGGGCATTTCCTACAGAGTAAACAATCTTCCCTTATTTTCATCAGGAGGCACTTTTGGATGTGTGCTTTGGGATCCCGGGCCCATGGCTGCTATGATCATGGGGAGGTCCAGCTTTTCAGCTCTTAGAGAGAGAGAGACGATTTAACTTTTTCTACCGACATGGATTGACATTTTGCCCAGCACCACTTAAAATTCAGTACCTGTTGAGCCAACTAACAGATTAAAGAGAAAAAGATATTTATTCTCTGTTCAGCTGAGAATGTCATATGCCTTAATCCCGTTAAACCACAGACCCCGCATTTAAATCTTGTTCCAAATCCTATTTCCAGAGTTGTGATGTTTGTGGATGCCTGTGTCTTTGAAGGCATGGTAATAAAAACTAGAAGATTGATTTTCAAATCCATCCATATACACAAGAAACAAAAAAGCCATCGAATTAGCACATCCAAAGGACAAAGAATTAAAAAAAAAAAATTTCCCACACAAAGCCCATCCAGGAGGTGACCCTTTTTTATTGGACTAATTACAAGGAAATATAAAAGGGCAAGCTTTTATTAATCAAGCTCTTTTCACTCAGCCATGAAGAACTGCTAGGCAGGAAGAAAGCAAAGAGACAGGGTGTTAATGCAAGCCTGATAATTAAATTCAGAATCGAGTGGATCAGAAGGAAGGGCCTATATGGAAAAGTCAGGTGGAGGTAAGAATTGGAACCCTAATCCCTTATAATATCATATGGTTTGTGGAAACAAGAGAAAAGGAAAGCCATCAAATATACATTTTTAAAACATCAATAAGGAGGCTACATTTAAGACAAAAGTGAACAGTGAAAATAATACCACCGAAGCATTCTGTAACATCTTGCCTTCCAGGGCATAAAGAGCTTTCCTACATAATCTCTTCCATTTATTTTTGTATCATTCTTGTGAAATGTATAGGCAAGAGCAGACATGAGGGACTCAATCTTGCCCCAGATCACATAATTAGAGAGTGACAGAACAGGTCCCAAATCTCTGAAATTCAGGTCGGCATTCTACCATTATCCTTCAAACATTTCGTCGAATGTCATAATTATAATCACAAACAGTGAAAGTGTAGAAATGATGTAACCAAGGTTTCAAGACGTTTCTAACGTGAAAAAATTCTTGTTGCCCTCTGAATCTGAGTATTTCCCCTCGTTTTAAAATACTAAATAAGGGGGCGCCTGGGTGGCTGTCTCAGTGGGTTAAGCCTCGGCCTTCGGCCCGGGTCATGATCTCAGGGTTCTGGGATCGAGCCCCGCATCGGGCTCTCTGCTCAGCGGGGAGCCTGCTTCCTCCTCTCTCTCTGCCTGCCTCTTTGCCTACTTGTGATCTCTGTCTGTCAAATAAATAAATAAAATCTTTAAAAAAATAAAATAAAATACTAAATAAGGAATGGGAAATGGCCATGAAAAAGGGAAGAGGGAATCCGCCAAAGTCCAGAGATGGAAGTTCTGATCTTAGCTTAAATTCACTGTGCAAACTAAGCCTCAACCGGGCCTCGGTGTTCCCATCATCAAAATGAGGAGGTTGAGGAGATGATTTATTTTGTGGATCCGTATATATGCTCCAGCCTGCCATGCCACGCCCCGAGCTGGCAGCCAGGAAATGATGGTCCTCACGATGGGAGAAGGGGTGCTTCTCCCTCTGGAGATGACAAGGTTGGAAGATCATCACACGCATACACACACGAAATGGTGACCATAAATCATGACGAGGGTGATAATCTGGTTCACAGAGCGTTCGAGGATCGGACAGGAAGAGGCTGACAGACTGGGGGACTGGAGCGAAGACTGCACTGAGGAGAATTCTTAAGCCTTTCAGAATTGGTTTTCTTGGTGAACAAGGTATTTTTGGAAAACACACATTCAGTGTGGCTGGAACGCAGGGTCCACAGAGGTGGGGAAACAGTCAGAGTTGTCTTGCAAAACACTTCATGAGCTATGCTAAGGGCTTGGGACTTTGGAACAATGACAAGGTCCAGCGGAATTGTGAAGAGAAGAGCAACAACCTTTCCGTTTATAGACATCATTGCAAGCATGACAAAGACTGCATATGGGCAGGGCAGAAGGAATCTGAATCCAAAGGCTCCGGTTAGGCATGCGGATTAGTATTTTGGGCAAGAGATGATAAGCCAGTGTTAGGATGAAGAGCCCACATTGCCAAGAAATATTTAGAAGGAGAAATGCTAGTTTGGGTAATCAAATGGATGCTGGTTCTGACCGAGTGGGAGTGACTATGAGGCTTCTGGCGTGGACGGGAAACAGGCAGAAAACTGGGCTTGGAAAATATGAACAAACACATTCTTTTCCAGTGCTGGTCTGGAAAAGTCAGGGTACCTGGTGTTTTGCAAAAAAGATGCCTTCATGTATTAAGTAAGATCTGTTTATTTAGCTGGGGTCAGATGCCTCACCAAGAAGCTCTGGACTGGATACTGGGGCAGGTGGCCTTTTATGAGGGGCGGCTGACAGGATGAGAGGTGGGGCGAACATATGGACTAGAACGTAACCGAGGCACCCACCCCTGACGGGCTGCCTTAGATGCAATGCCACAGCTTCGGTCTGACTGACCCGGGGCGATCTGTAGCTCAACATCTCTTTGTAGAATATCAACTGATTGATATTCTACAAAAATTTTTAACATCAGATTTTCTTCACCTCAAAAACTCTGCTGTTCCTCATCATCGAATACAGACACACACACACACCCCTCAGGAAATAGCATTCCTATGCCAATGGTGCCCACACCGGTACCTACAGACTTGCTTTCTTCTTCAAGCTCTTGGCAACAAAAAGCTCAGACAAACCCTGGGTGTCATCTCTGATTTTCTCTTTCCCTCATTTCCTTCTGTAAGCAATAAGCTGTTGACTCTGCCTTCAAAACATAACCTAACTTGATCTCTCTCTGCCCCCACTGATACCACTCCAAACCACCGTCATTTCTCCTCAACCACTCACTGCCTCAGCTTCCTTTCCTCATTCCCCTGCTTCTACTCTTGGAATTCTTTCTCCACAGAGCAGCCAGAGTGGGTCTTGAAAAGAGGGATCTGATCATTTCGTTAACTCCCATGGCTCAGACTGACTGGATATTGTGTGCTTCTGTCCTGGCCAACCTCTCTGAGCTTATCTTAGACCCACCCCTCACTCACTTTTTTATGTCCCTTGAATGTTCCAAATTCGATCCCACCCCGGGGCCTTTGTTTCTAGCACCTGGAATAATTTCCCCCAGATCCTTATGCAGCTGGCTCCTTCTCACCCAGCAACCAGCTTCCTTGTCACCGCCTCTCAAAGGCTTCTTTCCGACCAAGCCCTTGAATGGCATTCCAGTCATCTCCATGCATATCCCTGTTGCATTTTCAGCAGCGTCCTCATCACTACCAGACACCTGCTGGTTGTCCATCTCCCTCTGCTACATGCTAAGCTCCAGGAAGGCAGAGGCCCTGCATTGTCTTTTCAAATACAACATCCCCAGAGTGGAGGCAAGTGGTTGCCGTAATTTTATGGAAGGAAGGAACAAACAAATGAATGAAAATATTCTGGCAAAATGACACTACTGAATCAAAAAAAAAAATTTCTGGCAATTTCAGAAACGTCCAGGTATATAAAAGTGATACGGAAAGTAAATGCTTAAATTGCAGCTTAAAAGTGAATACAGGCTAAGAGAAAGGCACAGACAGCAAGGCCCACCAGGGAGCTAAGCAGGGAACAGACTCCGTTAACGTGTGCTAAGGCGGCAAGAGGATTTAAAATAAACAGGGAACACGCTGATTGCTATCCTCATTTTCTAAAAGGTATTGCCAATATGTTCGGGTATTTTCTGGAAGCCCTTTTCCCCCTGAACACCATCATCACAATCATCAACCACGTTCAATCAAGTTTCCCATTCAGGAGAAGAGAGAGGAGCGGACATGGAAATTCACACACATATTCTCTTCCTATTTTTGCACCTTCCGCGGTCAGGTTCTGTGTTTCTTCAGTACTGCAGGAGGCACTCGTTCACACAGCTCACGCTGTGCGTAGTGCCCCCTGGGGTTGTGCACTAGGAGGTCCTGAAAAGAGGGAATCGCAAGCCCAGTGTGGCGGCACATTCCGGCTGTCGAGGCTTCTTTAGGAGGGAAGCTTTTCTATTAAACATGTCCTCATGGCATAATTTTTTTTAAATGTCAGGGCTATGTACAGTCAGTTCCTAAGAACCAAAATGAAAATGAGCCAAACTGCCTATTACTGAGACTGGTGCGGTGCTGGATTAGGTTTTAGCTTGACTTGGGAAGTTTCTGGCTCTCTTCTTCTGGAGGATGTCCCCAAAACTTTCTGCTCTCATCTCAAAGGTTCCTCTCCTCACTGCACTTTCCTGACAGACCGGAGAGCCTCAGCCACACGAGTCAGTGAGAAGGTAGCCTTCCAGGAACTCCTGGTGTAACACTGGAGATAGTGTGCATTATGGGGAAAACACATTCTCTGTGAGGCTGGGTAATAATGACTCCTTCAAATAACTGAGATTGTATTGTATAGGAGGAAGATTTCTGATGACCTCACATATGATTTTATGACAGAAAACAAGGTTAACATCTGCCGAAGGAGAAAAATCTGCTAGGGTCAGCAATACTTCATAGGAAACATTGGTGCTCTACCAAGAAGGAAGGGGACAGAAGAGTCTAGTCTAGAGACTGAACCCACTGGCAGCATTTCGGTTTTATACTATTACATGAATACCTACTCTCCAGATCCTTCTCCCAGTTTTCAGTGGTCTCAGAATTTACCAACTTCTACCTCTAGGTGGCAGCAATCTCCTTCTGTTCTCAACAGGGTCGCCTTTGGCCTTTGTTTCCTAGCCTCCAAACTCCTAATTCCACACTTCCTTCGCTTTCCCAAATAAATCCTTAACAGCCTGTAAACTTTGGGGAAGATTACTGTAAGCTACTTTCACTGTAAGAAATCAGTCTGTTCTTGCAGCTAAGCTACAGCGTTCTTCAAAGAGTACAAAATAATTCAGGTCGCAGGTGAAAAATAATAAAAAGCTATTTTCTTTCACCATCCCTATCAACAGCAAACTCTAAGGAAAGCCATGTTTTTTTCTTTAGAGTCTTTTGAGGAAAAAAGGCCAAGAACAGAGGAATGAGAAAATTGATGGAATTGGAGATATTTCAATTTTACAATAATGTTAATTTAATTTTATGGGTGATTTTAAATCACTGTTTTTCAAAAGGATGTAATTTGACATGTCCCTTTACGAAGGCAGTCCAAACATACTGCAGGATGAGGAGAAAAGATTTAATGACCATACAAAACTGGTGACATACAGAGAGCTACCCCTCTGTTTATTTGGCCTTCACAGAAACTGGAGTAAACTGGTTCCATCTATATCCTACAAAGCTATGACTTCTGCTGAGGCGTAACATGTGCTCTTTCTGGAGCACGTATTTACCTCACGTACTGAACCACAGGCCTACCCACAGATACTCACCTGTTCCGGGTTCTAAACTGTTAGGTTAAGAAGGACTCAAGAGAGCTGAAGTCAACTATAGCTTCATCTGAAGCTGTAACAAATGCTGGGTGTGTCAGAGAACCAACCTTTTAGGAGGAAGTAAAGATTCCTTTTATGAAAAGCTGACATATGGTTGTGGGCTAATATCTAGAACTTAGGAAATACTTTCATTCAAGGTGATACTAAGAAGAGTATTGTCTCTTTTGCACTCTTCCCAAGACCTAATTTGAATAGTTTGGGTCAGACACCATTTATTCATTCATTTAATAGAAATACTGAAATGTGAGAAGCATAGACTAATTTAGTATAAATGACAAATTTATACCAGAACCCAAGCTTGTTGGCTCAAGCTTTTGTTGTTTCATAGGAGGTTCCTCTGCTCTATTTTATGTATCTTATCACAATAACTATGTGTATTCGGTTTTAAAGGCCACATCTTTAAATATGTGATTCAAAGTAGGATTTCTGATTACTTTTCAGCCTTTTGGCTAAGATCAAGTGCAAAGTAGGATTTCTGAGGAAATGGATGTTTTGTTTCCCTTAAAAGTTCTAAGGGAAAATGGAGATTATTTTGTTTTGTTTTAGAGATTTTCTTTATTTTTTTAAAGAGAGAGAATGAGTGCGCATGTGTGTGTGTGTGTACAAGTTGGGGGGAGGGGCAGCAGAAGCAGCAGACTCCCCACTGAGCAGGGAGCTCCATGTGGAACTTGATCCTTGGGCCCTGGGATCATGATCTCACCCAAAGGCAGACGCTTGACCGACTGAGCCACCCAGGCGCCCTGGAGTCTTATTTTGACTAAACATTGTTCTTATGATTTGGCCACTCAGTAATCGCAAAGAAGACCTGAGACAAGCCACTTATTTTAGTGACTAATTGCAGATTATCTTCATCCAAACTATAAGAAAAGCTAAGTTCCAAGTAATGACATTAAAGTTCATGAACTACCTTTTCATGGCAGTTCAGAATCGTAGGCTGAGTCTGTACTGCTAGTTGATGAAGCAGGGTCTCCCAGTGACTGTCTAGGACCAGCCCCGCCTCCTCCTTTGGGAAACTCCTCATTACATGTGGTCTTAATGGGACTGTAGACCAAGGCACCTTCCTACCTCACAGCCTGGGCACCTGGGCCAGGCTAGGGCCCATCAGGCAGAGTCTGAAGGGCTCTATTATGGTTTTGAGAGGTGATGCCAAGGAGCTAGAGCTGAGTCGCTGGAGGCCTGCACCTGCTTTATCCGATCCCACTCCGGGACCCTGGGTGCTGTCCTGCTTCCCACGCTTCCTGCGTCCCAGTTCCACTGTCTTCCCTTTGACTTCGTAACCCACCTCCTGTCCTTTTCTACAAATTTACCTTTTGCTCAAGCTGGCCAGACTCAGTCACTTTCCATTACTTCTGACAAAGAAACTTGCCTGAAAAAGGAGACTAAACTGAGTGAAAATTCAAACAGGGACAATGGCTACAAGTAGAGAGTGGGTCTCAGCAGGGTCTGCAGCCCTCCAGCTACTTATTACTTTTTTTTATTAAGATATTCCTTCCTTCCTTCCTTCCTTTTTCCTTTCTTCCTCCCTCCCTTCCTTTATTAAGAGTGCATGAGTTGGGGGGTGGGGTGGAGAGGGAGAGAATCCCAAGCAGACACCCTGCTGAGCATGGAGGCCGTTGGTGGGGCTCGATCTCATGACCCTGAAATTGTGACCTGGGCTGAAATCAAGAGGTGCTGAAATCAAGACTCCCACACTTAATGGACTGAGCCACCCAGGAACCACCCCAACCCCTCCCCAATGACTTCTTAACAATAGGCTTCATGGAGTACATGTGACTCAAACCGGTAGACAGTTTTTGGATAAAGATATCACATACTATCTTATTGCCCTTTTAAAACAGATTAGAGGAAATATATTAATTATGAGGATACTGAGCCTACCTTAGGTAACCTAGTGCTGTACTAAGAAACATAATAAATAGCTAATTTTAAGGAAATTACTAGGAAGTGCTTAGAAGGAGACTTATAGTATCAAATATATTTATTAGCAAATAAGAAAGATCTCCAGTAAGTAATCCATGTTAGGAACTCAATAAGGTTCCTTGTTAGGAAACCAGAAAAAGAAAAGCAAACTAAATCCAAAGTAAGCAAAAGAGAAATAAGAAAATGAGTTGTTTGTAATCCAGGGCTGTTATGAAAATCTAGTGGTCAGCTGAGAAAAATCATAGTAAGGTGAGAATATATCGAAACTGTCAGTTCACTGTCCACATACAGACAGAGAAGTCTCCATGACTAGAAAGATGACATTGCAAACATGACTGATAAATGAAGATCAAGATAGTACTGACACATCCAGCATTCTCCCAGGGAAGTCCCCTTCAGATTTATTATCCTGAGCAGTATTCCCAACTTATTCAAGAATACATTACGATTTTTGATTGGGTCCCCATATTAGTCATTACATCTTTCAAATATGTATTTAGAAGACAACCATGATTAGCCTATTTTTCATTCCAAATATATTCACTGAAAAGTACTATGAAAGACTAAAAGAGAACGTGGCTCTTCTAGATGGCTTGTACTGGTACTTTCAGAGACACATATTTTTTTCATACAAGGAAACAGTTTCACTCGTGTTATTCATTAATGACTTCTACACATCCTTGTTCCTCACGTGTCCTAACAATACAACAATTACTTTCAAGTTCTACATCTGAACAGGTTTAACTAGGAGGGGAACGTGATAGAGTAATGTACACTGCACAATTTAAACCTCTATAAAAAGCTATGGTTTAAGTAGCTTCCCCCAACAGAACTCATGATTCCAGACTGTGTAATTTTAAATATTTGTAACCAACCTAAAAAAAAAATAACAATTACGTGAAAAATGTTATAAAGCCCTGGATTACAAACAACTCATTTTCTTATTTCTCTTTTGCTTACTTTGGATTTAGTTTGCTCTTCTTTTTCTGGTTTCCTAACAAGGAACCTTATTGAGTTCCTAACATGGATTACTTACTGGAGATCTTTCTTATTTGCTAATAAATATATTTGATACTATAAGTCTCCTTCTAAGCACTTCTCTTGATGCATTTCACAAATTTTGTTAAGTTGTGTTCACATTGTCATTGATGTCCGAATTTCTCTTCAACTTTCTTCTGTGAGCCTGTGTGCTATCTCCAAGTGTGTTGTTCAGTCTCCATGAATTTTTGGATTTTCAAAAGAAGTCCTTCTGAATACTAAACTAATATTTCTCGGTCATGCTAAAATTAGTTAATAAGGCGTACCTGCCTGGCTCAGTTGGTAGAGCATGTGACTCATGATTTTGGAGTTGTGAGTTCAAGTGCCACACTAGGGGGTAGAGATTACTTAAATTAAAAAAAAAAAAAATCTTTAAAAAAATTAAAAATAAAATTAGTTAATAAAACAGAAATGTTTTATTTCATAATAGCGCCACACCTCACTACAGTGGGGAAAAGATCCCAGGAATCAACAAAGAATAGATGACACACACTGTTCTTCTGTAGGGTTTTCAGAAAGACACGAATGTGCTTCTGTGTCACATGTTGGTAAAAACAAAACACTCCTGGGTGCCTGGATGGCTCAGAGGGTTAAGCCTCTGCCCGGTTGTGGTCCCAGACTCCTGGGATCAGTCCCCACATCCGGCTCTCTGCTCAGCAGGGAGTCTGCTTCTCCCTCTCTCTCTGCCTGATGCTCTGCCTGCTTGTGCTCTCTTTCTGTCAAATAAATAAAATATTTAGGAAAAAAACAAAAACAAAAGCAAAAACAAAACATTCTTGGACTTTTAATAGAAAAATGTCTCCTAAGTGGTGACCTTTATGACTCAGCATGATTTATAGACCTAATTCTTCTACAATTAAGGAAATAATTGCAGAAAATAACTTTCTTTAAACCACCTCTGCCCCAATCATCTCTATTGTGACAGAAGCAATACTAGAGACAAAAATCAGCTGATACAGGAATGTGAAACACTTTCATCATGAGGTTTCTTGCTGCTATTTTGGGTAATGGAAAATTCAAGAAAATGAGACCAAAAGTCTTTAATAAGGTCAATGGGAAAGATGGCATACAAGTTTCAAGTGCATATAACTGTCACCAAGCTATGAGGAGGTGGTGGAAGTAATTAAAGAATTTCATAGCTGAAACTGGATTATAACATACCAAAAGATGTGAATTTGGAGGGAATTAAAATGTAGCAACACCCTACAGGCACTTCTTCTCATTGTAATTCAGTATGAATACAGAGAACTTGCAAACTGGTTCACGATTACATGAACTACGGCCCACTTTCCGAATCTGTTCTCAAACACCGGAGAGAGCGTGCCACCAAACGAAATCCAAAGGTACCTGCGGTTACTTATTTGCCAAGAAGTATGGATTAAAAAAACTCACAAGGTCAGGCAGGCCCCTCTGGGAACTAAAATTTACACATATTAATGTCCATACCTATTATCGTAATTTTTGCCCTGTAAGTCAAGCAGCAAAGCGGTGGAATGCTCTGGTAATTAAAATAATATAATCAATATTATCTATAAATAATGAGCATGCAAGGATCCCTAAGATGCTGAGGAAGCTCTCTGGGAAGGAGTAACTGCCGAATGGCGGAGTTGGCAGCAAGGTCCTCCGTCGGGCCTCTCCTCAGTCTCCCTTCGCTCCCGCAGTCATACTAGTGTTGTGGGAATTTCCCAGACAGAAGCCTTCTGCTTAACTGGTAATGAATTAAGTGCCTTCCTCACTTAATCACTGGCGTTTCTCTTGCTCCACCCATTGGTAGCACCTGCTGCCCACAGAAAGACACCGGGACAGGACTGCAGAGCCCCGGGTATATGCCCACGTCTGCCATTGTCACCGTGCTGTCTTGGGGCCTCCAATTCCACACGTGGAAAGTGAGACGCTGAACTAAACCTGATGATGCTTACATCTCCCTCAGCTCTGAAATGTCTTCCTACATTTGGAAATGCTCTATCCCTCCCTAAAGGACCAGTTCTGCCTCGGCTTTTGGAGAGGTTTCGGATCCCGACAACTTCGGGGCTTTCCTCCATTAAGGCAAAAGGTTTAAACAAGAAGTGTTCTTATTTTTATGACAAAGATATAGTTATACCCGGAGAAAGATTCTGTGAAAATCACAGCTAACACTGGCAACCGTGTGCATTTAAATATCTGCGTTCACCGTAGCACTCTATAGCCGACAATAAAACATCACAGTGCAAGAAGGTTCCTCCTGCTTGCCACAAAAATTCGTGACACAGAACTTTGTCATGTCCAAATGCGAAATGTGATTCACATTCGGAATGTGTCATAATTTGCGCAGTCACACTATTAAAACTGGAGCTTCCTGATGTATACAGCTACATAACATCTCGGGCATGTTGGTAAGAAATAAACTGTAACTGAGACGGGTGGCGGCAGCATCCAACTGGTTGGGACAGATTACATCTATCTGACTGCTGATGATTCCTGTTAATAATACTGTATTTTCTATGTCATCATATAAACAGCCCATAAAATCTCTATTACGTCATGTCTTCTACCACTCTTATGTAAGAGCCCTAGATGGATGTTTGGGGCCTAGCATAACCATCATGATGACGATCACTCAAAAACGATAGCTACCCACCTCCTCCAAATCTTCGGGAATGGAGCAGGGGAGGGGGTGAAGCAGAGAGGAGAGAAGCAAGGGAGAAAAGCTAAAACTGAGCATCTACTGAGGTGTAGGTCTTCGGAATACTCTCACTGATCCTGGAAATTTCTGGAGCCTGAAATCGACTTCAGTTCAGAGATATTTCCCACCTGCGCATACACACTACACACAGTTTCCAGATCTCTACTACATGTTTGGGCATAAAACAACCAAAAGATGACAGTGGAAACAAGCCATTCTCTGTGGGATTGATATCGGAATATAACAGCTTCACGCAGAAAGATCTGTGAAGAACAAAAGTCGATCTACACATTCAATTCTAATAAAACTTGCCCCATTTCCCCTTAATGGAGCAAACCAGCCCCCCCCCCCCCCCCACTGGCATTATTACATGCAAGAAAGAATGGTAAATGCTCTAAAAAAGGTTCTGATAGTTATCAGGATAAAGGAAGGTATGATTACCTCTGCTTAGGGTCAGTGGTGAAGGGAAGAGACAGATGTGCCCGTGAAAGAGAGAATGGAATTCACATGCTGAGCCTCTAAGGCTTCATCAATCCTCAAATCGACAAATATTACTCTAGTGGGGTGGCAGGAGGGAAGAGCCATTCTGAGGGACAGAGTTTATGTCCGGTTGGATTGCTACCTTTGATTAACTGACTATTAAATGAGTTGTACAATGATCTCGTGTTCTTTACTGGGGGGGCTAACGTATCCACCATGAAGTTCTTTTTTTTTTGTTTGTTTTAAAGATTTAATTTATTTATTTGATAGACGGAGATCACAAGTAGGCAGAGAGGAAGGCAGAGAGAGAGGAGGAAACAGGCTCCCTGCTGAGCAGAGAGCCCAACGTGGGGCTCGATCCCAGGACTCTGGGATCATGACCTGAGCCGAAGGCAGAGACTTTAATCCACTGAGCCACCCAGGCGCCCCAACACCATGAAGTTCTTATTGACATTCTTTAATCCCTGGAAGTCAGCAGAGAGTTACAGCAAACCTGCCTCCATCCGAACGTCTGTCCCTCACATCCTGGCGCTTTCACCTCATCCGTCCCTGGATAGGGATATTCGTTACCAGATTTTCTTTCCATTCAAGCAGGTGTGTTTGCCTTGAACAGACATTCTTTTCTACACGTCACTTCAGTTCTAGAGAGAAGAGATGCTGCCACAGGAAGGAGGCCAGTGGCTGTGCCTTCCATATTAACATCATGCAGAGGAAAACACTACTTAAAATTTTAAACCACCTTTACTCAATAATAAACACTGGTTTCATAGATCAACCTCAGACCCTGACATTTACAACCTACCAATTGTCATGCGCTTCCTATGCATAACTTATAATTTCAAAGCTTTTTATGTTTTAGTGAAGCTTAATTGCTCTTGTGATGAACGGTATTTTTTAACTGATTGGAGCATTTGCGAACCCAACTTTACAACACACAGACGGTGTCTGTAGATCTAACTCAAGCCAGGGCCACGCCGGTGTTGAATTTACCTTGTAATTCTATAAATTACCCCAAACTTCTCTTTGGGGAAGATCAACAGTCACTTCCCCTTTATCTCTATTGCTAGCATGAGTATTTAAAGTTTCCGAATTTCCAGAGCCAATCTTTCACAAAGAAATAGCAAGTGTTTATCACTTAACTGGATGTAGATGCTGGGTGAGTCACTGGCTTCCTCCTAGCCAGCTGATTTCTTTCCATGTACCCACCTCATAGCATTTACTTCAAGAAATTTCGAGATGGTACATAGAATAGGAATCTTAACTAATTCATGACCAAATAAAGCACGTATTTTAAATACATATATGTTCCTACTAGACTTAATTTAGAAATGTCACCGGTCCTTGTATATGAGTTTCAATAGATAATGGAAACAGTAACTCAATGCTCTGCTTTTCCTACTAATTCTGGGTCTTTGCTCAGAAAGCTTCTCTGGGACAGATTTTCTTAAAGTTCTTTTCCTTTATACTTGTTCTCTTTCGCACTATCTACTCTCAAACTGGTCTTAAATAAAACTGGTAACATTTCCCTCTGATATAAGTATACCTTCTTAGTGCCTTACCCACATTTTATTACCTATTATATGTTGTTTATATGATATGATACTGTGTGTTACATACGCATAACGTGGTATCTCTCTCTCTCTTTCTCACACATGCACACCCCTCCCTCACCTACAAGAGAGTGAGCCTCTTGAGGGCAGAAACCATGTTTTAATTTATCTTTCTAATCTAGTGCTTTTCACAGTGCCAGAGACTGTAGATAAATGTTGCTGAATAAATAAAAATTGAACTTTCTCAAGACTAAAAAACAAAAATCCTTTTTGTATTTTATGGATACTTCTCCGGAGATAAAAGTGGTTTAAACTTACTAACCAAATAACGTGCTATGCATTAGGTAGGAACAAGCTACCATTACTCCAATACTTCAGGAAGGAAGAGTGAAGGAAAAGATATTTGTTATTTATTCAGGGATCCACACTGGCCACTGAGAAGTGGGTTGTTAGAAGGTGGATATGCTAACTGGCAACGTCGTACTCTGTTCATTAGCTGTCGTCGCTCACTTGAGCATCATACATATTCTCTGTATGTTCTGAAGTTTCTTCGGTACAGTATGCCTTGTACTGAGAAAGAATATCAATCGGTGCAGTCAAGAAAGGAGTTGCTTCTCCCTTTCCTTTTGTGTGATGGGCGTCAGCATTATTCTCTTAGCTTTTCAGGTGTGACAGGGGACAATATGTTTTAGTGACTGTGAGAAACCATGAAGGATGCCACTGCTTTTAGACAGTGTAGGAGCAAATGGCTATATTCTCTGTGCTCCATTTCCCCCTCTGTGAAAAAGGAAAGCATAATATTTAACAACATCACCAAGCTATTGTGAGGGTTAATTAGATTTAATGGGGGAAGGGAAGTGAGCTGATTACGCCCTATTCAAATTCAAAGAGTCATTATTTTGTGTCTAAAAATAATCCTGATTTAGGAATAAAATTAATTTGGAAGCTCAATCTTTGGTAATCATCTTCCCACACTTAAAAAAGAAAAAGCCATAGTTTTTAATCAAAAACCCATTCTAAGCACAATCCAATGAAGTACAAAGGGAGATCTGTGAATTTCCATTCACTTTCCAAGGAATGCAGTGCACGGTTCACGTTTTTCTTTTTCTTTTCTTTCCTTTTTCTTTTCCTTTTTTTTTTTTTTTTTTGAAGATATGTGTGGAAAGGTTAATTTTTTGGCATGGAATAATATAAACAAATAAGGTACGTTACTTTTTTTGTTTGCTTCACGCAAACATTTGTGAAACAGTTCAAACCACTTCTTCAAAGAATGAGTTGTCCATGTTTTTGTGACTGTAATAATTTTTCACGTCATTTTTGGTAAATTCCATTTATTTACTTATTTATTTTCAAGAACCAGTCAGTCAAGTATCTTTGACCCATGTCCCAATCCCTGGACCTCATGAATGTTACCTTCCATGGCAAAGTGGACTTTGCAGATATGATTAAGGATCTTGAGATAGGGAGATCATTCAGGCTAACTAATGGTGGGCCTGAGATGCGATCCCAAGTGTCCTGGTAAGAGGAAGAGGCAGAAAGAGATCTGACTACAAAGGAAGGAGACAATGTGGTGATATCAGAAGCAGAGGGAGACAGGCATGTGATGTGGGGCCATAAGCCAAGGACTGAGAACGGCCCCTGTAAGACAGAAAATGCCAAGAATGGATTCTCCCCTTGAACCTTCAAAAGGAATCAACCCAGCCGACACCTTGAATAAGCCCCAATAAGACATTTTTTGGATTCTGACCTCCAAAACTTTAAAAGAATAAATGTGTGTTGTTTTAAGCCAAAAGAAAAAAGAAAGAAAGAGAGAAAGAAGAAAGGAAAACAAAGGGTCTTCATATGCCCTAACTTAAGAAAGAAAGAAAGAAAGAAAACAAAGAGAGACAGACAGAGAAAGAGATAAGGAAAGAAGGAAAATTCCTAGATATTTGCGGCTAAGATAAGAAAAAAATCATCTAAATCATAATCATCAAAATTTATAATAGATCAATTTACTACAAAAATCTTTACAAGAAGTGGAAGTTGGCATCTGAGAAAAATTTCTGTTGTTGCCTAAATCTCACTAAAAACTTATAAAAGCTTCAAAAAAAAAAAAGAAAGAAAGAAAGAAAGAAAGAAAGAAACATTCTTTAAAAATAATGGAACAGTGAATAATCCTGGAAAATATGTCATATCTGTTAGGGGAAAAATGTTGCCTCAGTTTTTGGTGAGTGAAGGTCTTTGGCTGAGAAGGAACTTTATGGCTTCCATTTAGAAGTTTCCAAAGGAAAGGGAGACTATGTAATTTGGTTAGTTGAAGAGTACTCTCTACAGAGAAGCAGAAATAATTCTCTCTTGTTTTAACACTACCCAATTTAAGACTTAACAAATTTTTATAACTTAGACGGTATACTCACCAAGCAAACTTCTGATTATTCATTCGATTTCCCCGGACCCTTGATACTGGGGACGGATGTACCCTATAGGTAGATGAGAATAATCCAGTCATTAAAAAAAGCACATTCCCGATTACAAATGAACAAATTAAAAAACAGAGAAAAAAGAGCTTGTTTATAAACGATCTCTTGTAGGTATGCTTAATATAGAAAGCCCCAGAACCTAATCACATCTTAGTAAATGAAGACAGTTAAATTCCTATGCATGTAAACCTGCAGTCTCTCTCCTTTTGTACCACATTTATTATTTATTTATTTAAAGATTTTATTTATTTGACAGAGAGAGACAGAGAGCGTGAGAGAACACAGACAAGGGGAGTAGGAGAGGGAGAAGCAGGCTTCCCGAGGAGCAGGGAGCCTGATGCAGGGCTCTGTCCCAAGACCCTGGGACCATAACATGAGCAGAAGGCAGAGGCTTAAGGACCAAGCCACCCAGGCATCCTCCTTTTGTACCACTTTTAACGTAATAATGGCTTGTCATAATGTTCACTGTGAAGAGCCCCAAGAGCCCCACCCCCAGTTTTAATCAAATGACAGATTCACTCAGTCCAACACAAAGTTCCTGCCTAGCTAATCCTTGCAAGGTGCAGAAATACGTAAAAGTCATGTAAGGTGAGGTGTTTGCCTAGGACGAGGGTGAGCCCCTTCTACCGCCCCTTCCCACCAGGGATACAAAGAGACAGCAAGCAAACCCTCCCTGAGTCAACAGCTGGATTACAAACCCTAAAAAAGTGAGCTAAAGAAAAGAGCTCAGGATATGCTACCCCAGAATATGATACTTGGGCCTCAGGATTATTTTGAGTTGCAAACAAGTAAGAAACAGCAGGCAAAGGAGGAGTTCTCGACTTTCCCTTTATAGGCCAGAAAACCAGGACATGAACTTCCCGTTTGTAAAGCAAAGTTTCCTTTGTAAAGGTGCCCCCTCCACACTTCCAAAACCAGGAAGAACACAACATACAACCATACAACTCTTTACTCGGACGTAGTACTGAAATGAGACTACGTAATAACACTTATCTACCATTAGACTCCCCTGTTTCCTGGTCACCTTCCTACAATTCACCCCCTCTAGAAGCTCAAACCCCCCTTTTGACTATTCACTTTTCCATAATTTACCCCCTTTGTTAAAATGGTATATAAGAACCACACTTTAACCACCCCTTCGAGTTACTCATCACTGAGCAGGCCTGCAAGTCTGTATATTGCATGTGTAATAAAGGGGTTTTTCTTCCCCCTCTTGCTAATCTGTCTTTTGCTGTTTGTTTATTTATTTATTTAGTCTTTTGTCAGTTTAATTTGCAGGCCCCCAGGCACAGAACCTGAGAAGATAAAAGAAAGGTTTTTTTTTTTTTTTTAGTTTGTTTGGTTTTTCCTCTGCAGCAGGAACTTCATCCAAATGTCCAGGAACAGAATCGGAGACTGGGGGAGGAAGGAGGGTAAACAGTTATTTCTAGCAGAAAAGCTTTCTAGATGTGATGCTCTGCTGCTGGGCTTCGAGGAAGGCAGTCAATTCAAGAGGTTAGCTAAATAGCGGAGAAGTAAAAATTACATTGTCTTACAAGTTTCCGGGGTTAGAATCATCCATCAGAATAGTTTATATTTCCAAGCACCGCTGATATTTTCCAATCAGGAGCTAGCCGCTGAACCTCAACCTCTTTGTGGGTCACTAACTGGCAAGACAATAGGCCCTACTTCCTGCTTCCTTGTGGCCAACTTCCTGCTTTGCTCTACCTTTACTGTAATTTGTGAGATCTAGGCAGTCTTTGGGCTTGTGGTATCCTTATGTCCCAAACACTTCTCTCATGTACAGGAGAGAAAAGAGTCTTTGAGCCTTGTCAGAACCAACAGCTCCAACATTCACTAGAACCCGGTCTTCCATAGTTATTGAGCAAGTAAAAATCATTTAAAAAACAGATAATACCATTCCAGCTCTGCAGAAGGGCTAAATGCAAACTTTCTGTAAATCCAGAGCCAGACTGCACTTTGCACTGGGAAGGCTTATTTCTTCCAACATCCCTTATTAACATTCTTTTCCTCACAGCGCTTCTCAATGGCTGCTGCAGCTGAGCCGGTCGGCACAGATTTTCTGCTCCGCATGGGGGAGGGGATGTTAATTATGCAGAAAGATGGAGAGAGGCCAGACAGCCCCTCTGGTGAACTGTCTCATTCAAGCACGGCTCACTTCCTGCTGTTTTGCAGCTACAAGGATCACCTGTTGGTCTTGGCATCTGGCCAAACTGGGGCCTAGCGGAAATGACAGACTCAGCTAGAAATGAAAGCCAGCGCATATTCCGGCACCCTAAATTGGGGAGAGAGGGGAAAAAAAAAACCATGCAATAGAAATGCAGAAGAATTATACAAAAGGTAGCAAGGCTCATTTTTTCTTCTCTTTCCTTATTTCTTTCAGTCTGTCTGCTTGAAATACAATCATCAAAATGGAATTATGAGCCAAAAAATATCTCCCCACTTAAATCTCTCTGACCCAAGGGACAATATAGGAAGTCCTCTGAACCTTCCCTACAGTCTCACTAGGGTATCAGAGTCCTACCACCTAAATAAAGTTCTAAGGAGTATTAGCCTGAACACTTACGGTTCTTTAATTCACTCCATATCCTTTCAGTGTTTGGGTCCTGTATTCCTTCCTCCTTACCCTTCGTAGTTCCATTCATCGAAATTCCACCAGGTGATGTTCGATAATGGAAGTATTCTCTTACTGATGCTTCTCGTTCCATATATCAGTGGAGAAAAATGGGGCTGTTGAACTTATAATTACAATATCCTTTAGGTATTTGTATCTTGTAACACAATTTCATTGATCCATAGATCAAATACTGTAAGTAGGCAATTCCTATAATGGTTTAACAGGCTACAAAGAATTCCACAACTGCGTGGATATGAACAAATAATTACAAGGTTTCCTAAATTAAAAGGGTAAAACAAGAAAGCTTTTTTTTTCCCTTCTGAAAGGGGGTAAATTGGATAACCTGGAGCATGCGTCATTCGATAAAGTAGACTATAAAGGTTTGCATTTCAGCTCCTCCCCCAATTTTATTTCTTCAAAAAGATATGCGGTGTTTTTGTGAGCTCGGGCTATGCTGGGGCACTTCTGGCCATTGCCTCCCTTCCTTCCACATATAGCAGCAGCCAGGCAGGTAGCAAAGTCAAAACCCCAGTAGGAGAAACCACCGCCTAATCTGCATGTCATGCATTATTCATGACCTCCTGATTCCTGCACCTGCATCTGGGCAGGAAGCTTACAGGGAGTGTTCATTATGCTTCTCTTAGCCTCACACAGGCTCGATTACTGCTAAGCCACTTTGTTCTGTAACTAAGGGTTTCAGGCCTTAGTACTAACCGCTGGATATGGAAAGAAAAAAAAAAAATCACCACCCTAAAGAAAAGAGCAATTTGGGTTGTTGTGCAACACGCACTGAATCCCACAATGTGCTCTTATGAGACTGACAGTGTCCGATGGAAATGCTCACGTTGGGTGACTTACGTTACGTGGAATAAAGGGAAGCCGTACCAGTAAGGCCACGTATACCAACTGTTCTGTTGACACGCGTTTCCTCATCTGAAGCACGCAGCATTTTTATAATTGTGCCCAGCACAGGGCTTAATTTAGCTTCCCTGCTAAGCATGTGAGACTTTTAAAATATCTTAATACAAAAATGGTTCTTCCTTCTTTGCATATAACTCCAAAGAAATTGACTCTCAAATCTTATAATTTAATGACTGACATTTGTTGTCTATCAAGAGGATGCAATCGCCCAGTTCTTCCCAATGGTTTTATGAACCTTCCTGAATGGCTGGTGGCTGGAGGCAGGAGACAAAAGCCAATACTCAACACAAATTACTCATGACTAATGAACTGCTGGGGGAAGATGTCATCTGCTTTTTTAGTATCCCAACCACAGAAAAGCGAGGCCAACTTAAATCCAATCTTCTAGCCCCAAATGAAAATAGAATGATGTGGTTAAGGTACAGACTGTGGAACCAGCCTGCCTGAGACTGAATCTCAGCTCCACCATTTTCCAAGAGGGTCATGTCATCTTGGGGTGAGAGCTACCTAACCTCTCTGGGCTTCAGTTTTCTCTCCTGTATAAATGGAGATAGTAATGGTGGCCCATCTCCAAGGGCTGTGAGATTTAAATGACGTAACAGTTGCCAAGTGTTTAGAACAGTGCTTGGGACCCAAGAAGCAGTCAATACACGTTTGCTATTATCCCTAGCAGTGTTGATTGGACTGGAAAGCATGGGAAGATGAACCTGGAATATCCAGCTAATTCCAGAGGATTGAGATGACAAATGTGCTTTACAGACCTGCAGTCTTAACTACCATGTTTATATGACTTCACTAAAGGCAAAGAAGTAACAAAGAGAAATGAATACATATAGAGTAATAAGAACCGACTCCTGTGATTTCTACGATATGGCTTATTCTCTGACATCGAATTTTTCTGTTCTTTATTAGAAAATCTATCTTCTGTTTACTAAATTGCATGGTATTTCAGTTACATCCCGTTCGAGAACAAGTCAGTAATCTCGCCAGTACAAAATCACTACTTCAATGCTGTGTACCACACACCATACTAAGCACATCAGACACATTATCTTATTTTATCCTCATACCCTTATTGTTCATATTTCTTCAGAAAATAGGCTTACAAGAGTTAAGTAACTCGCCAGAGTGACACAGCTAGTGAACAGCAAAATTGGAACCTGAACACAGTTATGTCTGCCTTGTCCTACTCCACATTATCATCCAATCCTGTGAACTCATACATATTCTCCCCACACAACCCTAAAGGATGCAATAAAGTGTATTAGCACCAGGGGCTTCAATGAGAGATCTTACATGTATTTAAGACCAACTGCATATCTTATAATTAAATAAATGCAAAGTGAATGTACTAGTTTTTTTACCTAAAATCGGCACTGGATGAAACATGAAGCATCTGGGTACTCAAAAGAAATTCATAGTAACTACTGATCTCTCTTTAACTGCTTATTAAATTTCTTATTAGTGTTGCTATTTAAATATATCATGTACAACACATGTAGGGTTAGATGGTATAATTAATTCTAGCTACATCTACTTTTTTTTTTGTTTCCCTTTTTTTTTTTTTTTTTTTTTTTACAAGAACTAAGTTCAATCTAAACTTCAAAGATGAAACCATCTTTGTCATGGTCATCAATGGCCTCCACGTTTTCAAATCTAATGGTTAATTCTCAGTCCTCATCTTCTGAAACTCTCAGTAGCAACTGCCTTAACTAATCACCCTACTCATATCTTTAATTTAAACATTTATTGTGTACCTACTATTTATGCATTAATTCAAATATTAATGGGACATCTGTGGTGTCAGGCACCATTCTAGGTTCTTCAGTACTGTAAACTGTGTTGAATGAGGGAATATTACCTCTATACAAACATGATTCAACTTCAGGGTGCCTACAGCACAACCATGAGTTTGGACAATAAATGGTCATCATGGGTAACATGATAAATGGCCATGGGAGCAGATAAAAGGGGCATCTGAATTATTAAAGCTTTGGAGTAGACCCGGAAGTTTCCCTAGGACAACAGAGAGAGGCGCTGAAGGGTGGAAATGGCCAACAACAAAACTACAGATTGTTTTGGGTGACTGTAGTAAGGGATGTGGCAGGTCTGGAGGGTTAGGAGATTAGGTACTAACAGGGCCTTGAGCAGGGTAGATCTCATGTATTGTGCGAAGCAGTTAACTCAAAGAATTAAAGGACAGTGTCCAAAGGCTTTTAAAGTTAGAACGGACACCATCAGATTTGTGTACTAGAAAAGCTGTGTTGGTGGCAGGGTAGAAAATGGCTGAAGAGAATATCATTATGCGGGAAGAACCACTGGAGGCCTACAGTAAAAATGCTGTGAAAGTGGGAGCCAAGATGGCAGTAGTGGGCATGGTGGAGTGGGAATGGAGAAGGAGCAGGAGGAAGACAGATACGTAATAAGTTAGGTGTTATCCCCAGGATTTGGTGTAAATACATGTAAGATGTGGGGAGGCAAGGTGGAATAAGGAAGCAGTTTTAGCTAACACCCAGACCCGTGAACTGGGTGATCAGAGGAGCCAATATAAGGAATAAAGATCATGTATGGGGATTAAAAAAATAGAGTAAGCTCTGTCCATTGCTTATACAGGGCTGGGGTTCAGCAGAAAATTTTAAGAAGAGAGCTGGAGATGCGAGCATCCATACCAGAAAAATGGTTAATGAGCCATGAATTTCATGGAGGCACAATGTAAATGAGAAAAGCAGCAGATTTAGGTCTGGACACCATGCAGGACTTCTTACATGACTTTATTTTTACTATTTTTTTTTTAAATATTTATTTATGAGACAGAGACAGCAAGCATGGGAGGAAGGGGCAGAGAGAGAGGGAAAGGGAGAAGGAGAGAAGCAGCGTCTGCTAAGCACGGAGCCTGATGCAGGGCTCCATCTCACAACTCTGAGATCATGACCTGAGCCAAAATCAGGAGTTGGACACTTAATCGACTAAGCCACCCAGGCGCCCCTTTCTTGCATGACTTTAAACCTCTTCCTGCTCATTCAGGGGATGCCAGAGATCTCCACTTATTGACTGGAAGTTGGGAGTTTCATGACTCAATTTAGGCTTGTAAGATCTTATAACCATTTTTAAGAGAGGTAAGACATGATCTGTTCTACCCTTCCCTTGATGTCAGAAAAGCCAAAAATAATTAGTTTTTCCTTCAGTTTTGCCTTGGGCAGTAAGTGGCCCCAACTTCAATTCCATCGTGCAACCCAGAAAACATAGTCATCCTCGACTGAACGTCTCTCCCCATATCCAGCCCAGTCTGTCCACTACACTGCCTCCATTCAGTCCACTTTTCATTTCCACAGCCACTGACCTATTTTAACCCGTACCTGTCTCTTAGCAGCGCCTCTCCCAAAATCTTCTCTCCCGATCCATTTTCTGCACTAGAGCCACGGTAAGCATATTTAAAAGGCAAATCTGTTCTCACTCCACTATCCCTTTAGTGGCTTTTCACTTCTCTTGATATAGACCTAAATCTCCACTGGGCCTACGTGCCAATGATCTGGTCCCTGCTCACACCTCTAGCTTTACTCTCCCACAATAACCCCTTTCCCACACCCTGCTGTGATCCAGTCACCCTGCCTCCGTTCAGCTTCTCTCTCTCAGCTCTGTGTCTCTGCATGTGTTGTTCCTTTTATTTATTTATTTATTTTTATAGTTTTATGTAAGTCAACTCTACACCCAATGTGGGGCTTGAACTCACAACCCCGAGATCAAGAGTGGCAAGCTCTTCTGACTGAGCCAGCCAGGCGTTCCTGTGTTGTTCCTTTTATACAGAACCTCCAACACTGCCCCTTCACCTCCAGAACCTTCCTCATTCTCAGCTCTCAGCTCAAGTACCACTTTGCTTTCCCTGACTGCCCACACTGGACCATGTGTCTGTGTGACAGACTGCCATCATTCTGTCCATTAGTCCTTCACAGCTCGTATCAGGCTTATATACACTTGTACATGTGTATATAAGTGTATATACTTATATATAAGTGTATATAATAATAATATATACAAGTAATAATAATATATAAATAATAATAATAATAATATATAAGTGTATATGATAATAATTATTTGATTATTTGATGGTGCCCTTGGGTGGCGCAGTCGGTCAAGCATCTGACTCTTGATTTCAGATCAGGTTGTGATCTCAGGATTGTTGAGACTGAGCCGGGGGTCCAGGGGCTCCATGCTCAGTGGGGAGCCTGCTCAAGACTCTCTCTCCCTGGGCCCCCTGGGGGGCTCAGGCTGTTCAGCGTCTGCCTCCCGCCTCGGTCATGATCCCAGGGTTTGGGGACAGAGCCCCCTCTCTCACCCACCGCTGCGTTCCTTCCTCAGCAAGGAGCCTGCTTCTCCCTTTCCTACCTGCTCATGTTCTTGCTCTCTCTCTCTCTCTTAAATAAAGAAAAGAAAACCCTTAAAAAAGAGTCCCTCTCCCTTTCCTTTGCCACCCCCTCCACACACACATGCACACTTTCTCGCTCTCAAAGAAATGAAATCTTTAAAAAAAAAAAAAAAAAAGTGATTATGTGATGAAAAGCAGGAACTATTTCTCCTTAGCTCTCCAGTATATGCCCAGTAACAGGTACTACATCTGGTACAATGGAGGCATCTACTAAACACTGCTCTGTAAGTAAAAGGAGAGAATAGGAACTCATAAGAGTAGCCTGTTCATTTTTCCTCAGATCGGTTGTTCCGCTATCTGGAAAAAATGAATAAGTAAATATATATAATAATTTAATATTTAATTTAATATTGATTATATATTTATTTCTAATATATATTACAGGTAGTACAAAGTAGAAGGGGCAGTGGGTGAAAAGTGCTGTGGCCTGGGTGTGGTCCAAAAGAAGCTTTGACCCTCCCAGGAGAAGGATCCTTTACATCTGCTCAGGCCTGCGTCCAGCTGTGTGCACACAGGACCCATCCAGGCCAGGAGGCCAAAGCAGACGCATCCGTCACCTCCTCACCTCCCGGGAAGTTTGGGCAAGACTGGCCGATGGGGTGACGAGACTGCTGAGACTCACCCGAGGTATGTGGTTTAGTGTTGAATCAATGAGAATTTCTTGGTTTGCATAACGCTACTATGACGATGTAAGATCTCAACAATAGGGAAGCAAACTAAAAGGTATCTGCGAACTGTCTATACTTTTGCAACTTTTTTTTTTCATATTTCCCAATTTCTTTTTTTTTTAATATAATTTTTTATTTTTTATAAACATATATTTTTATCCCCAGGGGTACAGGTCTGTGAATCACCAGGTTTAAACACTTCACAGCACTCACCAAAGCACATACCCTTCCCAATGTCCATAATCCCACCCCCTTCTCCCAAACCCCCTCCCCCCGGCAACCCTCAGTTTGTTTTGTGAGATTAAGAGTCACTTATGGTTTGTCTCCCTCCCAATCCCATCTTGTTTCATTGATTCTTCTTCTACCCGCTTAAGCCCCCATGTTGCATCACCACTTCCTCATATCAGGGAGATCATATGATAGTTGTCTTTCTCCGCTTGACTTATTTCGCTAAGCATGATACGCTCTAGTTCCATCCATGTTGTCGCAAATGGCAAGATTTCATTTCTTTTGATGGCTGCATAGTATTCCATTGTGTATATATACCACGTCTTCTTGATCCATTCATCTGTTGATGGACATCTAGGTTCTACTTTTGCAACTTTTAACTCCCCAAATCAGGGCAAAAGAATACAATACAATACAATCAGGGAGAAGAATACAAGCGATACACATTGTCTAAAAACTGCTTTTTCCTATTTTATTTAGTGATGTGTTTTCTCATTCTTTTCAACAGTTATTACTGATAACATTCATTCAAGGTGCACTGATAAACACAGTATATGTGCGTGCACACATTCTCTCACACCTTTTTCTTTAAGCGTACAAACTCATCAATCAATTCTGCTACTTTGCCATCACAGTTTTCACGTGCATTGGGTACAGAATTACTGACAGCAGAAATGTTGAAAAGTGGGAGGAAGAAAGGAGTAAAAGAAGAAAAGAAGACGACACATTAGAAGGTTAATAGAAATAATGCTGTGATGGGATTCGGGCAGGGTAGGGGGGTGCAGGGGAAAGGGACTTTAGATCAGGTGTAGAGAGCAACACTTATATTGTGGAATTGACACTTATCCAAAGGACACAGATCCCCAGTTCGTCCTTTAACCTGAGATACCCTGATAATTGCTTCAATTTTCCACTTCATTTTGCATGTGTGTAAGTCTGATGTATTATTTTTCACTGTTCAGTGTAGGGTGCATTAAGATTCCTGTCTTTTAACATGTAAACCAAAATCCTTTGATTCTATCCTTAGAATGGACTGAGCTGGAGGAATTTCATGAATTGAAAGGTATTCTGATTGGTAGTTACTCTATTAGTCACACTGGTAATGTCTTTTATTTAGTGTGCTCTGTCGAGAAAGAATGGTAAGCAGCTGAAAAATCACTTCAAACGCTTTTACTGCTTCTGACCACATTAATTTTGAGATACCTCATTTAGGCTAAAAAAAGAGGCAAAGTTAAAGTATGTAATATGGGCTTTTTGTCACCCCAAATTGGATCTATTATAATTTAGCATTCTCTCAAGAAGGTGTTATAGCTCAGTAGGCTGTACCATTTTTCCTTTGAGCAGGACAAAATTTTACATCATTTCCTCCACGAGCCTAATGACAAAGGCATAAACCAGACTCTAAAGATGATAAGCCATCTCTAAGGAGAAAATATAGCTTACAGTTCACTGACAGTAAAATATCTCATGCTAGAAAGACCCCAGTCTGGTAATTATATGGTAACCATTGTCTTTATTTTAAATAATGTGTTTAACCAAATGTGTGTGTGTGTGTGTGAGAATCCTGATATGCTTTCCTTTAAGTGGACACAAATAAATCAAAGGCAATGGTATCCAACAGATGGATTCAGTACAAATCACAGAGCAGTCTGATGTGTAGATGGCTGTAGAGGAAGTCCTCTTACTGCCCAAACCGAGGGTCAAGAAGCTTGGAGGATTTGAAGGCAAAGGAGCCAGGAAACGACCTGCTAGCTCATGCAGAGACACTGCATTTCAGAATTTGGCAATTGAGGTCAAGAGCTGCCAAATACATCAATCAATACATCACAAGGCCAAAGTTGCCTGCGGAAATTGGCAAGGGATAGGTGAAGTATCACACATCAGCTCACCAACAGGCTTGGACAAACAGCAACGCACCCACCATATAAGCACTTTCCAAATGCACCAGGCCCTCTACAATTATCAACATCACTTCCCCCAGTTAGTTCAAATTTGCCACTCCCTCCTCAGCCCCAGGGTCAACCCCCAGTATCCTCCGTCTTCTGCTTCCCATAGTACTGGCCCAAGAGGCTACAGGGTTTCTCCTGCAGAAACACGTACTGGCTATTATTTTACTAACAAAATGGGCAAATCAAGGCACAGCCAGGTCACTTCCTTTGGTTATTTCCGAGTTTGATAGAGATCACATTATTGTTCTGGTTGTTTATGAAGCCCCCTACTAAGAAAAAAATGATAAAGAGGAAAGAAGTGATTAAAAAGTAGCATTGCAGGGGCACCTGGGTGGCTCAGTGGGTTAGGCCGCTGCCTTCGGCTCAGGTCATGATCTCAGGGTCCTGGGATTGAGTCCCGCGTTGGGCTCTCTGCTCAGCTGGGAGCCTGCTTCTCTCTCTCTCGCTCTATATATATCTCTCTCTCTGCCTGCCTCTCTGCCTACTTGTGATCTCTGTCAAATAAATAAATAAAATTAAAAAAAAAAAAAAGTAGCATTGCAGGTGCCTCGTTGGCGTAGTAGGTAGCACGTCAGTCTCATAAAAAGTAGCATTGCTCTGTTCCCCAGCTTCTGCCTACCAATTCATATAAGAGCCACGTAATCTAAGGTGTGGCTTCTTAACTTTAAACGAAGACTGGCGTCCAGCCAAATGAGTATCTAATAGCACGGGAGAGGTTAAATAATAACAATATACGGTTAAGAAAAAGAGCGCCAGTTCTCCAAATGGAGGACTTACTGCAAGACAAGGGATAACAAAATAATGCAAACACTACTTCCAGAGAGCAGAGGAGAGAAAAATCACTCCAAGTTAATGCTATGGGATTTGGGCCGGGTCTCACAGGACGCAGTTCTGAGCTGATGTGGAGAAGTAGCAGGTGTGCAGGGCAGGAAACCAGGACGCGCAAACAGGAAGGGGCAGGGAAGACGAGTAGCGCGTGCAACCATTGCAGCTGGAAGGAGTTCATGCCTTTTGCAGCCCAGAAGGTGGGATGTCTGAGGGCCGGTGATAGATGCTTTGGGATTTCCGGCTCTAGAAAGTGCAAAGCTGCTGGAAGATTTCATTTCAGAGGAGTAATGTTGTTGCACGAGAATGCATTTGCGAGCGGCAGGCCTAAGGCCGAAAGTGAGGAAGACTAACGTCACGATTATCTTGGGGATGGGGCCATGGTTCACTTATACGGGGACAAAAGTCAAAGCCAGAGAGGTCGTGAGGGAATGGAGTGCACGGAAGAGACTGTTCACTGGCAAAACCTAGCGACACCAGACAGAGGAAGGTGAAGCAAGTACTAACGCTCCGAGAGGCTACAAGAACGGAGGGAAATGTGGCTTTGATTTGAGGCAGCTGCAGATGAATGACTGCGATTCAGGAGGGCAGATGTCGGGAATGGATCTGATTATCATAAACACGGCAGCGAAAGCGGCTGAGGGTGTCTGAAAAGAAGGCTCCACGGGCAGAGGAGCAGAGGGGCAGAGCAGGGGGCCAGCAGCAAAGGAAGAATCAGGGCAACCAAGGAAAACCAGGAGGAAAAAGACCCAGTCCCTGTCGGATCTGGTAAAGGGAACGAGAGAACTGAGGAGAGATCACTATAGTGGGTCAGTTAGGCACCATGATAAGGATGGGTTTTGGGGAAAGCTAGAAAAGTGACAGGCGCCAGGCTCTACATGATGAATACCTGAGATTGAGGATAAAGGAGAGAATGTTGGGAAACGTCTGTTTGAGCTTTTCCATGAAAAACAGGTCTTTCTGGAATAAGCAAGTGGGACAAAACAGTAACTTGATTGTTCTTTTTCTTTTTTTTCTTAAGAAAATGGAAATCATTCTGTATGTTAGGTGCAAGGTACAACTGAAAAGAAGAGCCTGAAATGACTGAGGAGGAAAAAACTGAGGGACAAGTCCTAGAGGAGATTTCCCGACACTCAGCAGCCACACGCGTGCAAATACTGGCTTCAAAGTGAGAGCTAACTGTGAATTCTGTGCTGGGCAAAGAGTTTTACTAGACAGTCTCACTTATCCACACAACAGCCTACGGGGAGGGTGGCATCACTCCCATCCTGTAAATGAGAAAAGCAAGCTCAGAGAGGTTGTTCTATCCAGCCCAAGGTCACACAGCAGAGTTGAAAATCAAGTCCAGGCCTAACAAACTCCCACATCACATTCTTAAACAATGTTCTGCTCTGTTTGTTTCATGACCAAGGAAGTAACTCCATTTTTAAAAAATGTTAACTACAGATTAGATGGAATATATAACAAAATTTAATTATAGTTTCATGTTTACCAAATGATGTTTAGAACTGAAATTATGTTTGTAAGTAGTCATGAAGTAGTCTGAGCTCTCTAAATGCATCTATATTGTATATCTGCAAATATATAATTTTATATATATATATAAAATTGTATATATATATATAAATCTTAAAAAAAGAAAAAGAAAAAAGGTAATCAGAGTTTTGCAACATTCTGCCAAATAGCAAGACATATGCAAATCCTTGTAGCCATAGTAGGCCGCATTCTACACGAATCCCAGCATAACCAGAATTTAGGAAATTAAGAAGTTCTACGAACTACGAACTACGAATTTTATATATATGTGTGTGTGTATATATATATATACACCTATATATATACTATATATATATTTGGTCTTTGCCTGAAGTTCCAGACACAGAGCTCCTAAAACCCTTGCAATTTCCCAAGCGATCACATTAGCTTTTATTACAAGCCCCTTTAACTCCATGTGAGTTTATGCTAATGGGGTGACTTATGGTGGGGTCTCCAGATAGTTTCAGCATGAGACGTCACCAGAGGGACCAAGCATGTGATCAGAACTTTCTCCTGTGTAGGGTAGAGGGGCTGGATAGGGAATTCAATCACCAATGGCCAGTGATTTCATCAATCACACCTCCGTAATGAAATGCCCATAAAAGCCCCTGAATGGCAGAATTTGGAGAGCTACCTCATTGGTGAACCCCCCAGATAGGCTGAAGGATGGTGTCCTGGGACGGGGCATGGAAGCACCACACGTCCCCGTCTTGTCCTATATGTCTCTGTCATTTGGTTGTCCCTGAGTTGTATCCTTCATAATAAACTGGTAATAGTAAGTAACACTTTCTTAAATTCTGTGAGGAATTCCAGCAAAATACCGAACTTGAGAGGGGGTCCTGGGAACCTCAAACTTGTAGCTGGCCAGTGTTCAAGGATTGAGTCCCTGATCTGATGGGACTAACTCAGGATACTTAGCATCAGACTGAACTGAGGGGCTAGACACCCCTGACACCAAGGGATTGGAGAATTGGTTGTTGTTTGGAAAACAATCACACAATATATTAACCAAACAATTTTATAATGGGCTTTTCATACTCACATTTCCCATGTGTGCTGGCCAAATATGAGAATAATGCAAATAACACCACTGTCAACAAGTAAGATTAAGATTTTTGAAGTCTGTAAATTAAACTGTCTTTTAAAAATTCCCTCCAATTTTTGCTGAGACTATTTTCCCTCAATCATCATCATTAGAAAATGTAGAAGGATGAATGACCATAAAATGGAATTAACCCATATTTAATCTAACAACCTGATACTCTCTTTTAAATAATCAAGAGAAACTGAATTTACAAGATCTGATTAGAGCACTTTGTTTAAATTTCTAGTCCCAGATTAAATACAGATGTTATACAAAATAGGCTAGGTCTGGAAATTGCCCACAAATACATCCTTATTATTGAGCATTCTTTTTGCTTTAAAAAAAAAAAAAAAAAGAGTCTTCACAGAGTCCCTGAGATACATGCAGAAAATAAGAAGAATTAACGCAGAACAGAAAAAAAGTCACATGCTTGTACTAAACAATAACACACATAGTACAGCCCTAAAAAAACTGCACATGACCAAAGAGGAAAGCAGAAATATCATGACAAAAAAAAATTAAATTAAATTAGAATTCTTACATTTCCTGCCCTGGAGACTCAGTGATTTAAGAAAGAAAGCATTATGATTCCAATATTTGAAAAATAAGAATTGAAATGATTTCTTAGTTTCCATTGTTTTGCAAGTCCAGTGCTAGGCATAAGTAACATAAAAATGCATAAAATACTGCCTCCACCCTGAGGGACTTTCTAGGCTAGAGAGTTAAAGCATTATAGACCCTGCATGGAAGGGCATCATGGTGTACAGTTGGGTATAGACTCTGGACACTAGGATACCTGCATTCAACCACTACTAGGTCCTACCATTTAACTAAGTGCATGGTTTATGGGTAAGAGAGCTCATCTTTATGCCTCAGTTTTGCCATCTTTATAGCGGAGGGTACTCACAACCTCTCATTCAGAGCAATACTTGAGTACGGCACGTGCTACACAAGTCTTGGCTGCCATGATTTTGTCCTTACTTACATGAGTCCCCATGTGATGGTGTCTGTCCCTGGCCCCATGTCTTGGTGTCTCATTTTCCTTTTTACCAACAGCAGTAACTTGTGAGAGGATTCTAGGTCTCTGGGTATTTGGTACAGGCTAAATGCTAAGAGGCTACAATAAAGACTATCTCAAAACAACCAGCTTCCAATTTGGGACATAACGAGAGAAATTCACCATGAAGAAATGGAAAAGCTTAGTTTTTGAATAAAAGGTAATCAGAGGGGCACCTGGGTGGCTTAATCAGTTAAGGGTCTGTCTTCAGCTCAGGTCATAATCTCAGGGTCCTGGGATGGAGTCCTGCTTGGGGCGAGGGGCAGGCGGGGGGGGGGGGGGGGGGGGGGGGGGGGGGGGGTGGCGCCGCTCCTCTCTTTCCCTCTGCCCTTCCCCCCGGCCCTTGCTCTTTCTCTCCCTCAAATAAATAAATCTTAAAAAAAGAAAAAGAAAAAAGGTAATCAGAGTTTTGCAACATTCTGCCAAATAGCAAGACATATGCAAATCCTTGTAGCCATAGTAGGCCGCATTCTACACGAATCCCAGCATAACCAGAATTTAGGAAATTAAGAAGTTCTACGAACTACACACATTATCTGATTAGGAAGTATGATCCAGTGGCTGCGAGGTGACGTTAGTTTCTTTTTACTTTTGAGTCTATCCATTTTCAAATTTGGTGTTGACTGCATTTCAGATGAGTGGCTGGCATGGGAATCAAGAGGGTTTACTGGTGTCAGGTGCTCTCATTTGCCAAGCGCTCTCCTAACTGTGGCTGTGTTTACAAAAGCATCATCAGTCTGGGCAGGGCAAAACAGGACAGTCATTTGGGACGGATTTCCTGTATTCTGTATGCTGAGCAGGGACCTTCAAATTCTCTTTCTCTCACATGTGTATCATTATGCTAAACACAGGCCTGCTCCCCTGTTTAAATCAGTCATACCATGCAAAGCAAACCATGGATGGGTTAAATCATGACTTTTTTAGGTAACAACATGAGCAACGTGAGTTCAAGGGCTTCGAAAATAGAGTATTTCTATTTTGCCAGAGAAGTCTCATTAGGGTGTGCGTATGCCCTACCCTTTTAGCTTGACCATGAATTAATTCACACAAGTAGGCAATCTGGAAGTACATTTGCATGATGTTAAATTCAAATTATGCCATCCTATTCTTCCTATTATCTTTTATAAAATCTTAACATCTTTGTGAACTTTAACATGCTCTGCTTTGGAAACCCTACGTAAGTCTAACACAGCCCTCGCCTCAGTATTGGCTATCCTATGTTAAATCTCTACATGTTTACAGATGCTAATTCAAATCACCTTCAAATGTAACACGCTCACAGAATCCTGCAACATTTACTTGGAATCCCAACAGCATTTTTAAAACAGACACCGACATTTTTATTTCTGATAAGAAATGCTTGATTTTAAATAAAAAGAGGGGGAAAAAAAATCACAATTTCCATGGCTTCTTTCACAGCTTAAGCTTGCAACGGGTAGTCTAGCTCTGACCCTAATCCTTACTAACTCTTTTCTTTGCTTGTGATCTGGCTGCTGCCTCTACTATGTCAGTATTGGTTCTATCCCGCACAAACCCACAGCGGGAACGAGCCTTGTTGACTCCCCACTCCCCACACCCCAGGGCTGACACCTGCATGTCTCTTGGCGCCCCGTCTCTGGGCTTCCTCAAGGTCCATCAGGCTGGTGTCTCCCCAAGTTACATCTTTACCTCTAATCTTGCCCAAATTGTATAATTTTGCATTTTCAGTTCCTTACCAGAAAATGTTCGCAGAGATATCCAACTATTAACCAATTGAACATACCTAGAAGCAGGTTTATCTCCTCTCTAGTACCAATTCTCCACCCATTTATCTGTTAGTAAGATAATTATTCAACAGGTTAGTAGAGTTCAGAGCTCGGTGAGTACCGCTGATTTTTCCCTTATCCCTTGGAGCTGAAAATGATTGTTGATTGACTTTGAACGGTCTCGACTCGCCTTTTATTTTCTACCACTCTCGCAAGCCCTCTAAATGAGGCAGTTCTCAGCTTACAGTTGGTACACCTGCATCCAGGGGAAGCCAGCCTCCATCCCTGTCCCTACTAATGCAGCTGACGCACCGCTGAGATGAGCCAGCTGTACAGACAGGGAAGCTGGCTCCCTCAGGATCCATTCCAGCTCCCTGTTTTCCAACTTTAAAAAAAAAAAAAAGAAAGAAAGAAAAGAAAAAAGAGAGTTCGGGAAGCTAAAAGCTGCATTTCCCAGAGAGCCCTGTAATTATGGATCTCTGCATGAGCTAACTTCCACCAGCGCAGAGAAGGGAAGTGAGGTCTTCTGGCAACCAGGACTGCAGATGCCTTACTTCTGGTGCCGACGGGGGCGGGGGGAGATTCCTGCATCCAGTTCCAATACAGGAAGGAGTATAACTGGTGGGTGGGAAGGTGGCAGAGGTCTTTTGTTAGAAATGCCCTCTGATAGCTCTGTCGGCATGGTATCATAGCTCCTTTTCACCATCAACTGTCAGTGTGGATTCTATCAAGAAGCCTAAACACCTTCCTGAACCACTCTGGCCATTTTATCCACCCTTGTTTCAGTAACCATCAAGGGGTTCCTGATGTCTACAGAAATAAGCCCTAACTCCTTTAATATCACATGAATGACCCTGGTGTTCTGGCCCTAACCCACTGGTAGTACAGCACACGGCTTTCTATTAGAACCTTTTACCCTAGGCTCAAATCATTTTTCTTCCATGGGGTTTTGGCTTATGCCATTTCACTCATTGTGAATGTCTTTTTCTCTGTCTCTGACACGTAAATCCCAGCTGTCTTTCAAAGCCCTGAACAATCCCACCTCTGCCATGAAGTCCTCCATGACTTCAGGCAGGAGTGACTTTTCTGTCTCACTTCCTCTAAATAGGACATATTATATTATTATATTAACATATATATTATATATATATATTATTATATTAACATATTATATATATAATATATATCTGATATGTATATATACATATCAGATATATATCTGATAATATAATATGTCTGATATCTGATAATATATGTATATTAAGATTTGATTTATTTGCAGAGAGAGAGCACAAGCAGGGGGAGCGGCAGGCAGAATAAGAGAGAGAAGCAGACTCCCCACTGAGCCTGATGCGGGGCTCGATCCCAGGATCCTGAGATCATGACCTGAGCTGAAGGCAGAGGCTTAATGACTGAGCCACCCAGGCACCCCAGATTGTGTATTTCTCGCATATGTTTTGTGTTCTTGGTAATTTCTTCTTGTTTATATTTACAAGATTTATCTCTCTAATCTTCATTCTTGAGTAACTGAGTTATATTGTCCATATTTAACAATTGTATAGCTAATTTACTGAGCACCTACTATTTGGCCGGTATTATTCTAGGCACTTTTCATCTCTCACCCTTAAAATAACCATGGGACAACCTTGGTACACTCTACGGATGGTGAAACAAGTTCCAAGAAGTTATATAGTTTGTTCAGGGTCACGGGGTATGAGGCAGGATTGGTATTCTAATCTCAGGTGTATGCCCAAGCTGTCGTCTCTCTGGGGCAAAATAGAGTCTGTCTCACAAAGATGGTGCTCACAGCTAATTCATCCAACTGCTTACTGAATAACCAGTCAGTTCTCCAAGGGAGCATTTCTTGAGCACTATCTGCCAGGCTCTCTGCTAAGCACAAGTGTTGTTTTACTTAACCCACTCAGCCACCATAGGAGTTAGATGCTTTACAGGTTTCAAAGGTGGAAAAAACAAACACGCTGCCACCTCGAAAAATTAAGTGACTTGCCAGGATCTTAGTGCTGATACATGGCACTTCTGGGACTGGAACCCAAGGGTTTGGCTCCAGAATGCAGGCACTGTGCGTCAGACCTAACACTTCTATTCTCAGAGATGCGTGATTTTATGGGAAGACCATTCAGTGAAATGGTTCATAGAAAATGTTTTATTTTTAGGCAAAAAAATGACAAAAATTTGGTACACCACAGTACATTTTCTTTACTACAAGACCCCCCCCCCCCGTGCTTACCATGATAATTAAAAATTCCTCATATGCAAGAAGTGGAAATAGCCGACAGCTTAAAATTTAGAAGAAAGTCCTGGAAAAGAGAAAGGCAGGAAGAGCAAGAGGGACCCAGGGGAAACAGCGCTCCCCATCCTAGCCCACACACATCTTATTTACTAAAAATAATTACTGACTAAAATTTTCCCTATTTACCTTGCTCTTGATATGCAAATCTGCAATTTGTTGTCTATCTATTTGTTATTATAATACCTTTTTCTCTAGTAAAATTATTGCTATATTAAATTTGGCAAATGCAGGTGATTATATTCCTTTTTGAAACTTACATGTAATTAAACTTATTTCAAATCTTGGGTTTCAAAGCAACTGATCTCTATAAGTTACACAGCAGGGAATCTGAGCGGTTAGCTCTAATTCAACCCAAATTTGTCATCCCTCTCAGGGTCTTTTTGTTTCTTTCTCCACATGCTTTTTGTCATTCAGGAAATCAATGAAGACACAAAATGATGGCCTACATTGAAACCAACAATACTCACATCTCAGATGCATGTGAAGGCAGATGTGTGTTTTAGGCGTAAACATTCTGAGCAGTGACACAGGGTGGTTCCCAGCAAGGGCTAAGGACAGTTCTCTAAAGGACACGTCTGCACTGGGCACACAGAAACTACCTCTGTGCTCATGTATCAAACACACATCTCGTTCCCTTTGTCTACACGTCCGCTTTCCGGTTCTTCAAAAAGACTTTGTTCTTTCCGTAAAATCGGTTTCATCTCTTTTTGCAGTTTTGTTTCAGAGCATTTCAACTTTCTGTATTAGACTGCAAATTAAATAACCAGTCAGACAAAGAGAAATTCTCTGTAATTAATGCTCTTATAAAGTGTGAAATTTGCACCTACATGTTCTGCTAATTACAATATGAATAAAAGTTATAGTCTAGTGAAAACTGACGAGTTTTCATGCCTGGACAGTCAATAGTATACCAGTAGACTCACCAAACTGGTTTTCCTTCTAAAAAAAAAAAAAAAAAAAATCACACTGTTTGTGTATTTCAAAATAATTGTCTAGCTTTGAAAGCCATTAAGACTCCATTTTCTTGAAAGTGTAGCAATTCGAGTCATTAGGAAGACTCAAACCTACTGGGCATGAGATTTCATTTTACTATGGTGAGTTGAGAGTATAAATGCTCCCAATAACACGATGGTTTCACAAATTGCATCCTAATAAGGGAAGGTTTGCCTGACTTTGTTTTTCTATAGATATTCTCCATTGTTGGTCTTTAAGTGACCCTGTGACTGCTGGTCCTGTGATACTTTACATTTGGGAAGAACCTTAGAATCTACGGAACACCCTCAGACATGTTAGCTCATCTCATCCTCACAGAAGTTTGCAGCAGGAACAGAGGAATTACTCCATTTGCCTTCTGTAAACGAGCACCCTAAGAAGTTTGGGTGTCCCAACGGTGTCTGTCCGACAGAAATGAACACCTATTCTATGCATGTTTCCTTTTCTCCTATCCAGATGGAATTTAGAGCCAAAAGCCTTTGGCAGATCCTCGGGTCCATATCGCCCTCGTGAGTGAGAATAACACCACAGAACTTGCGTAGGGTCCCAGAGTGAGACTCTGGCCATGCAGGGGCTAAGAACTCCCAAGTTTATCCAGAAGGTAAAGGATAACAGGGCTAGATGTGGACCCTAGTTTCAAAACACACTACCTGTGATCTTGTGTGAGTTGCCTAAACTCATTCACCTTTAGGTTCTTTTTGTGGAAGTGAGAATATTATTACCTACCTCATCTAGATACAGGGATGATAAAAGATCTGTTGTACCTGGCCCATGATCACTGCTCAGCAAATGTCATTCTTCTTCCTTCTTTGCAACTCACTGTTTACATTAAGGTGCCTATCTTTCAAGTTTCATTTCATAAACTAAAGACACTTTAGCAATCCAGAGGTGCTTACAAAAATTGGTTTTAAATGTCTTTGTTGGACTTTTGCAAGTAATCCTGACATTTAAGAAAGAAAAATTGCTCAATCTTTTCATTACATGCAGTCCTTCTCCTTAAAACAGTAAAATTTACAGTTGTAAATTTGTAAAATTTATAATTTTTAAAATTGTAAATTTTACTAAATTTACAATGCTTACTTGAAGATTTCTGAACGTAACTGGAAACCCTCATCAGTCTTTCCCAACGAATACAACGGTCACAACTTTAGTTTGTTTTTCTGACTTTGTTTTTTAATTGCACAGTTTAGCGATTAGAATGGAAGTTAATCCTTCCAATTATTGAGTATTTGGGGGAGTGACCCATGCTGACACTACTTTGTAGCAATAAATGCCAGCGCTCTTGGGGTGGGGGGGCGGTGTTTGAAACCGAATATTACAGTGTTGGCACGGTCCCAGAGTCAAATACTCACTGAAGCATCCTTAGAGGATTTTCATAGAATGCCACAGTGCGCCGAAGCCCAGTTATACAAAGAAGCGGAAGAACTCGCCACCTCACAGTCTTAAAGGGAGAGGAAGGAGGGGTCCTTATCTCCATTTTGCAGATACGAGTACTGAGGCTGGGCAGCTTAGAAACAGCAGGAGCAAAGCACAGA
Organism: Mustela nigripes; assembly: GCF_022355385.1. Taxonomy (NCBI): domain Eukaryota; kingdom Metazoa; phylum Chordata; class Mammalia; order Carnivora; family Mustelidae; genus Mustela; species Mustela nigripes. The sequence goes on from NC_081571.1 coordinate 51,642,204, forward strand.
GGCCGAACTGAAATTCAGGAGGATAGACACCCAGTCCCTGGGCTTCCAGAAATCACCTTCTCTCTTAGATGAAACTCCCTGCTGTTCTTCTAGGAAATAAAAAGAACACATTGCATGGATAGAAAAATTCACTATTCTGATCCAGAAATTTTTGATGTAAAGGGGGAACTGCCCCTGGGAAAATGCGCCTACATTTCAAATTCACCAGAAATAAATTTTAATAGAATTCATTTTCATTCCTCTCGAGATCCCTAAAAAAGCCCCAATTTCACTTATTTTGTTTTCTTAAAGTTCCCTGAATAGTTCTCTAAATAGACACAAACAAAATAAGATAGAGTAGATAAGTGTAATTTACATTTTATAAGGCCAGAATAGACATTTTTACCAGATTTAATTAATGCAAGTGTATATTCACATGTCTACTCACATGCAGCAAAAGCTACAATTTATTACACTAGTATCTAAGGATGCAGTCAAAATTAGAATATTTTTATATAAATGATATTGTACCAGAATTTCAATGCAATTTTTCACCTTTTCTCATTGAACTGAATTTTTTTTCCTGCCATATTAAATGTTTATCGTTCAAAAAAAGCTGTCAGGTCAACAAAACATTCAGTTTCTTTGGGGCAATTTTGTGGCTATTCTCCTAGAGTGAAGCCTTACAGAAGTGATCCTTAGGAATTCTGGGCCACATTAGCCTCCTGCCTCTATTATTTGACAGAGAGCAAGCACAGGCAGAGCAGCAGGCAGAGGAAGAGGGAGAAGCAGGCTCTCTGCCAAGCAGGGAGCCTGATGTGGGGCTCAATCCCAGGACCCTGGGATCATGACCTAAGCCGAAAGCAGTGGCTTAACCAACTGAGCCACCCAGGTGCCCTTCCTGCCTGTATTTATTATGCAGAACCTTATGCTCTGCATATGTAGGTATTAACATTTCCTTCACCTTATCTAACTGTTGTTACATTATTTTTCCTATACTTTATTTGCCTAGTCATGAATCTTCCAATTATACCATAGTAATACATTGATGTAAATTATCCCAAATTTTCTTTTGAGATGGGAAAGGGAGTAAGTAAAGACATAAGAGGTTCCATTCTCTTGTCAGATCAAATGCTATGGGTACTGCTCTGGAATTACAATTCTTGTGGACTAGAGTATACAATCATCAAAATAGGACTCTATCTTCCTGGCATCATCCTGGACTAGTCCCAAAAGTTATTCCCCAGCATTTACTATTTTGGTCGGTAGTATACACTAAACATGGCAAGCCACTGATCAAAATCAGCTGTTTTCAGCTGCTTTACTCCTCATGCTGACAGGCATTTAATTCCCATGTTCATTTATATACTTACAGAGACAAAGACAAATTTAAGCATAAATAAACCCAGATTTTGAAGGTCATTCACTATGGCTACAGCAGGTTACACACGCCAACTAGTTAGCTCCAATTCCAGTCTTTTCTCTCGACCGATTCCAACACAGCGGCGAGTCCTAACCCACCCCTGTGTACCTGTTACTTGGACGAAAACTGTTCATTCTAGAAGTCTTTTTACAATCAAATTGTCTATGGAGTTTCAAAGTAAAAAGAGATAAAAGCAGTATCTACTCACAATAAAGGAAAATCCTTAATTATCATTAAGTGACTAGAAAAAGAACAATGTGTTTTGATAAATATTAAAATCCTACAGCTTTTGTAATAACAATGCCAGCATCCAAATTACCCTGCATTCTGTTTCAATTAGAGAGTACAAATGAACCTGTACCCCCGAAATTCAGTTACAGACGTCAGAATGTTGCACAGGGTACCCTGCAAGCTCAGAATCACTTCCATTACAGTAACTGAGATCCTCCCTGGGTGGAAAAGTACTAAAATAATCAAGACAATTTTGGGGTTTAAGAACCTTCCAGGACAAATGCTCTGTATCTTGATCTGTACAAAGGTCTTTTGCACGTGTCATGCTGTACACGTAAGACCTGTTTGGGTAACGACATTTGTGTCATACCTTCAGACTAAAACAATGACCCTGAAGCCTAAAAAGGAGTAATGGAAATTTTGGTTGCAAAGTGAATTAATAAAAATCTCTATGAAATTTCAAATTTCTATGAAATATGAAAGTGCATATCATTTATCCTTGTTATTCAAGTTAGAAAAGAGGCACCCAGATGATCCGCAGTGTATTATCTTGGTTACACATGCTTGATATCCACTTGTCCTTATACAACCGACGGTGAGGCCACGGCAAGGGCACGTGCTGGACACATGTGCCTGACACGGCCTGACGTTTCAGTGTGGCACACATGTGCGTTAGGAACGTACTCAGCTGTGCGATTTTATGCGAGCAGACATCTGTAGACATGAATTTGAAAAGAACTAGTGTGAAGTGACAACCTTTATAACCTATGATAGATAGTAAAAGCGAGAACAGAAAGCAGCCCAGCTAACATTTATTGAGGTTTTACTACATTACGGGCCATGTGCCAAGTTCTTGCATTCACCTTCTCAAGAACCGCATGCCTGGAAACTTCAAACATATGAACAGAGTCGGTAGGAGATCTGCTTTGTGATCTGCCTTCAAATGAGATAATCTGGCTGTGTAAACTAACACAGCCGTAGGCTCCAAGTTCATAAAACTATTGGTAGGCAACTCACTTATATGTGATTGTGTTATACCTGTAGTTTTAAAAATAGATATGATTTATTAAGATGAACCCTAAACACTTAAAACCTGAAACTCTGGAAGTGCCATCTTGAAAAACATCACCAAAGCAGCTTTTCTGACGCTGGATACCATCTCCGCCTTCCGAGTCCACGGCCTACAAACTCCCTTTGTTAGTTCACAGTAACAGTGAGTGGGCTTGGACCTGTGATGTCAATGAATTTCCTGGATCTGGATTGCTTTTTATTATCAACTACTGTCTTCTTGATTAATATTTTTCACAAGTTAAGGTTCTTGACACTTTTTAATGGTATGTTTATAAATCCCCTATTACCGTTCAATTAAATCTTACTTGACATTATTTTTACAACCCAAACTCCAAATTGATTAAATTCAAGTAATTGATTATTAAAGAACAAATATAGAAATGTGAACCAAACTGTGCTAAACCACAATGCACACTTTCCAACTTAAAGCGAAGCTGTCATTCTAGACACAATTATCATGTATCATTAGAGCGCAGGAGGAATACACACTTATCAGTAAAGTCCCACAATTCAATGGAAAAAGACACCGGATGGTCTCCAGAAGTTACAATGACTGAGGAGGGCTCAGGTCTTTCAAGTATGTTAATACGTCCCTCACTCGGTATATAACAGACCTAGATAGGAACTGAGAGAAAATTCAGTCCAAACCCTTTGTTTTCTGGTTAGAGAAAAGATCTCCAGAGATTAGGTGACATGTTCTATCTCGGTCCACTTCTTAACAGTGGCAGCGTATAGGCAGCAACCTTAAGTCACCTCTAAACCCATTCTCTGTCGTATATTGGAATAGCCTTTAAAAAAAATTGCAAGTACACAGTTGCACACACCTATGAATATATTTAGTAAAGCAAATTTAAACATCTAATGTGGAGTCTGCTCTCTCTCTCTCTCTCCATAAATAATCCCAATTGAAACACAGCTCAACCCTGCCTGCTTCCTGATAACATTCAATTTGTTTAAACATAACTTTGAAAACATCCTTGAGTTTTCCTTTTTCCTGATGAAGGAATTTCAAAAACTAACCATCCAAGCTGCCAGCGGATCATTCTGACCTTTAATACCATCTCCAATCCCCCATATTCCTTAAAAGATACCACATGTAGAAGGTGTGAGGGCCACGAAGGAATGTTTAACCTGCCCTGTGCAAGGTTTACTTTCTTTTTAACTGGCCCACAACATAAAGAAACAATTAGATCAACAAATTTATTAGAGTGCTTACCTACTCTTGCTCTGCCCTGCACAATATATATTTTTGTACCCTCTGCCTCCAGCTAAAGCCATGTTATTCTGCTTTGCTCTACTTCATTAAAACTGGCTTCAAGATGAACAAAGTCTGGGTTTTACAAGCATCAAATTTGCTAACAAGAAAGTACTGATGATTGTACACCCCCTAAGCTGGGAAGACCCTTGAGACAATCTTGAATTGTTTTTTTTCCCCCTTTGATACAGTTTTGCCTGACCCAGGGAGACCTTCCATAATGACAGCTGATTTCTTGGCATATATTCAATGTTCAATAAATGGGCGCATCCATGAAAGGTAACAGAAATTACTGCAATGCATAGCAAAACTTTAATTCACTAGAAGTTTTCTTTGAATACAAATATCCTAGATATCATAGCGGACAGAAAATGAAATCACTCTTGGCATATTAAAGATGACATTCTCTACTTGTCTCCTCCACAAAGTCTAGCATGGTGTCTTCCACACAGCAAATGTTCAAGAAATATCGAATGAATGACGTATAGGAATGAAGTAATTCCCTTTTGATGCTTATCATGTCATTACGTTGAACAGTGCTGCCACTCACAGCAATCTGTTAGGAGTACCTTGATGAATCAGTAATGTTTATCTGCTAATTTGATTTTATGATCTTGGTTCTATGTAATATAAAGAAGTAACTGTGGTTGCTGGGTACTTTATAAGCACAGAAATATGTAAAGTACTTATAAGACTCTCATATCTCTAATCCAGAAGAGATAGAAGGTTATATATATATTTTATACCAAATAAAAGGACTATTCCTAAAAGAAAAGCTCATTTTCTCACTGGAATGAACCAAGACCTAACCTACATTTAGGGTTTAAAGTTTACAAATATTTATTCATGTCTAAAGTTAAAAGATCAAAGGAAGAAGAGTTCAAAGTGCATGGGAATAAGAAGACAAAGATGTACCTAAAATGAAAATAGAAAGAAGATAAAAATGACTCTGGCATACACTGGGCCTTTAAATAAGCATATTTTGAATTTGAAAATTCCTAATTGTTATCTGAATTAGTTTATCCAGATGATTATCAGATAAGCAACTTTATTTTACACATGTAGACAAAAACATGTGGTAACTAAAGTGTTTTTTTCAAACATAATTATTTGAATGACTCATTCAAACTTTCTTTTCATGCTGGGTAGATGTCTAGTCTATCCACAAATGACTGTCACTGCTCTGATTATCATCTTCTCATCTTCCCCTCACAGAGACATTTCTGCATTTGCTTCCGTAAAATCTTAGGTTCCTGCTCCTTAAGCACTCAGGACTCCTTCCTATTAACCTGCTTCATCCAAGCTTAAAGGTCCTTTTCACAACTCAAGCAGATCTGTATTCACTCTAGTTCACTTTTTTTTTCCCCTCTAAATTGATTGGATTTCTCATTTTTCACCCTCCTGGGACTTCAGGGGAGCAGGATCTGGCTGAAAATCACTCTTCCCTATTTTCTTGGTGCTTCTCTTTGTTGAACTTCATCTTTCCTTCCTTCAGCTGACTCCTCGCTGCAGATCTTCCAAAACCAAGTCCTTGGCATCTTGTTCTTCACTGTGAAGAATTAAACAGACCCGGGGCAGCTGGGTGGCTCAGTGGGTTAAAGCCTCTGCCTTCGGCTCAGCTCATGATCCCAGGGTTCTCGGATCGAGCCCCGCTTCGGGCTCTCTGCTCAGCGGGGAGCCTGCTCCCCTTCTTCTCTCTCTGCCTGCCTCTCTGCCTACTTGTGATCTCTGTCTGTCAAATAAATAAATAAAATATTGTAACCTCACAATGTAATCTACCCAGTAAAACCTGGCAAGAAGATATTTTAACCTCCTGATTCTAAAAAAAAGTCATTTATATTTTCTAACAATTTTCTTGCTTGTACTTTCCTATCAGGTATTAGAAAATTTCCTATAAATGTACAATTTGAAATTAGTTTTTATATTTGCATCAGAAAGTGGATATTCTACGAGAATCAATCTCCTGTTTTCTCTCACTTATAACAGTGATTACACATATAGAACAAAATGGAAAATACATGCAGAATTGGAGACCGATACATATTTTGCTACATGGTTATGAAATTTTAGCTCCAAATTTTTATTTTAAATTCTCTGTATAATTTTGCTTTATTTGTCTTTTGTCTCTGTTATAGCTCATAGCTATAGAATTCCAGAAATCAGAGGAAAAAGGCAAATAAGCTGATGCTATTTTTAGCCATTCTGTATATGGTAAGAGATTAATCAACATTAATTTAGGTTTAAAAACTGATCATAATTACATTTCACAGGTTTGGCTTATTCAGCTGGAATCAGCTGCTTAAGCACTACATTTTAGTAATACCTTCTATTATACTTAGCAAAATGGAACACTTCTGAGAGTATAAACCCTGGAGATAAGAATTTACCATATGAAATTTAGATACAAAGACATAATAAATATACTTGTTATTACTGATTTTTAAAAAATACATCATTAAGTGAATCTATGGGGAAGAATTTACAAGACCTACCAGAACCACCTGGAAATTTTATCAGAAAACATGACTAAAATTTACCAAAACTTAGTAAATTAGATTTTTAATACAGGTGTATTAGCTAATTTTAATAGCTTCTAGAAACAACAGCCTTTCTTTTCTAAAATATTAGTACGTATTCTTTTCTAAAATATTAGTACATAAGTCAACACTCTCCTAAAGCTTCCCATCTCCAGGGAGAAATATGGTTCCTCCCACACCGATGCTAGGGTAGGCCATGTGGCCTTGGTCTGGCCATGGGATGTTGACAGATGAGTGCCATAGGCAGTGGCTTAAAATGTGTTTGTACAATTGGGTTGCCTTCTTACACTCTAGCCACCGCCATGAGAAACACATGACAAGTCGTCTGTTGGGTTTGGAAAAATGAGAGACAATGACTAGTGCTGCTCCAACAACCTGTAGACCTGCCCCAAACAACAAGCTGATGCATCGAAGAAAAGTCAATCACTACAGTAGTAGACCACAGGGTTCTGGAGTGGCTGTCTGTACAGCATTAGAGTGGCAACAGGTGACTGATTTTTTTTTTTTTTTTAAAGGGAAAAAAAAAAAAAAAACCCAAACACCTTGACATTGGGTTTGGGGTGGTACCACATTTTTCTTAAGGAGTAAACTTTAAGTTTGGTGGCAGACGATGCTGGTTTACTAAACTCCGTCCTCACCATAGTTTTCTTTCCCCTTAGCCATATTCCAATAATTGGGAACAGGCAAACCAGGTTTGGTCAATGAGAGGCAGGCAGAAGTCACAGGGTGGGGCTCCTGGGACAACTTTTGAAAAGAGACAGAGTAAGGAGACTTGGGTGGCTTCGGCTCAGGTCCTGATGCCAGGGTCCTGGGATTGAGCCCTGGGGCTCCCTGCTCAGTGGGGAGCCTGCTTCTCCCTCTCCCTCTGCCTTTTCCCTCCCTACTTCGCGTTCCCTCTCACTTGCCCGTTCTCTCAAATAAAGAAAATCTTTTTTTAAAAAAGTGCCACAGTTGGCTGGTATGCTCCTCTGGTACTTGGCTTGTAGTCTCACTTCTCCCCTTGTGATTGGAATAAGGACAGGGTGCCTGAAGATGGAGCCAATCCGTGCAACCGGTAGGAAGGAAACCACAAGGGAAGAGCAGCAAGACTGGAAGAGAGAAGACACCTTCAGGACATTCTGCACACCTCCACCGGCCTGTCCTGTTTATCCTAGACTTCCTGTTTACTGGAAAAAAGACTCCCATGTTCAAGTGCTCTAGTAAGGCTTATTGTTATTTACAGCCAAAAGTAACCGGAATGAAATGGAGGTGGGTAGATGGGTAGGTTAGGGACATAAACAGATTCACAGAAAGAATTTTATTCAAGATCCAGAATTCTATCGAGAAGTAGTATTTGAGTCGGTCTAATGTTAAAAATTACATTGGTAAAATGATTCATTTAGCTAAGAATATGTAATTACTTCTCTCTCTCTTTTTAAAGATTTTATTTATTTATTTGATGGAGATCACAAGTAGGCAGAGAGGCAGGCAAAGAGAGAGAGAGCAGGGGAAGCAGGCTCCCTACTGAGCAGAGAGCCTGATGCGGGGCTCGATCCCAGGACCCTGAGATCATGACCTGAGCAGAAGGCAGAGGCTTTAACCCACTGAGCCACCGAGGCGCCCATTACTTCTAAATTAAGTGTGGAATTCTTTCCTGCACACTAGTAATTTTTCAGAAAATCAATCAGGAATATTTGCTGGCATTTCTACCATTACTAAGCACACATGGTTTGGGGTTTACTTTCTAAGATGAGCCATGATGCTTGATGTCTTACATCTCCGCTGGATGGTGACCCTCAACTATGCAATTATGTAAGTGGATGGCAAAATATCATGGTAAAACGTCAACCTGGTAAGATTCACTCTTATCCAAGCTATCTTTTTCTATCTGTACTAGATTTTTCTGTGTAGCAGCAGGTTCTCCTTGAAAACGAATCCTTCAATTTTTTACTTTCCTTTGATGCATGTAAGTGAATGTATTCAATGAGATTCAAGTGTGTGGGAAAGTGCTATAAAGTAAAGGAAAATTATGGTACAATGGCTATAACTCATAAAGAGTAATAAGAAAAGAGAGTGTCTAGAGCATTTGACTGAAAATAGAAGAGATTATATCCTGGTGAATTGAGTTAATTTCAAATATATTACAGTATGGTTTTCTATCATGTGTACTCTCTCTGACTACATTAATAAATGAAATAGTGATGAATAGTTCTGGGAACTTGTAGCGAAACTTATTAATATTTCAACATTATCACTGAGTATTTATGTCAACACACATCAAAAATGCATGAGAAATGACTATCTATACTCACAAGTTACACCCATTAGGAATATATATGAGAAATATAAATGGTGTACATAAATTTGCAATGTGATTATAGGTAGAACATATAGCCAAAAAAAAAAAAAAGCTATATAAAGATCTCACATAGAGAAGTATGTCAACAATTAAAAGCATATTAATACTTGCAATCAGTTTGGAGTATACATATACTGTATGACCACATGAAATGTCAACATATTTCAAATTATGAATCATCTCAGAAATTACTAATACTAAAAAATATATAAATATCAAAGTAGCAAAAATGTGTAGCCACCGTCAAGTAGAAGTGGCTCATCAATTCTATCCATGATGTAACTTTGGAATCCCCTTAAAATAAAAATAAAACAAAAAGTTTGGTCTTAAAAAGCCTGATTTCTATTTTTAAATTGATCACCAAGAAATAGTACATTCACATTAAAATGAGGCATGACAGTTAAAAAAAAAAAAATCAACATATAGTTAACCCAATAATTTCCAAGTGGTTAGAAAGGCTAAAATTAATCTGTTTATATCTATAGTACCCAGAAGATAGTAATACCTGGGTAGTGGCTTTCATATATGATATGTTCTTTTTTATTTCATTTTATTTTTTTAATGATCAAAAAGATTTGTACACAAAAATTTTTGAGGATAAGCTTTTACTTGAAAGAATAGCTATATCATTTTTAGGGAAAAAGTTCTTAATGGCTACAGAAAGTACAATAATAATATATTTTTTAAAACTTGCTGGGATAATGGATATTTTTGAATCATCGTGGGGGGCAGGGGGATATGAAACTAGGTTTCGAGTACCCAAGTCAGAAAGAAGTACAAAGTAAACAAATATTTTGAAAGGGAAATTGGTTTTGCATTTTTTTGGGGGGGGTGGCTTTTTGATTCTTGTTTTGGTTGAATAACTGCAGATTGCCTTAGAAAAAGGGAATTTTTATCACAGCCTAGAGGGAAAAGTATGAAGGGATAAAAATATTCAGTCCTGAGCCCCTCTCCCTAGGGACGGAATGCTGGAAGAATTCGTCGGTATCTACGGAGCTCAGTTTCTTCTGTAAGATCAAGGAATTTTTTTTGTTTTTTAAAGATCTTATTTATTTGACAGAGAGAGATCAGAAGTAGGTAGAGCAGCAGGCAGAGAGAGAAGGGGAAGCAGACTCCCCGCTGAGCAGAGAGCCCCATGTGGGGCTCAATCCCAGGACCCTGAGATCATGACCTGAGCCGAAGGCAGAGGCTTAACCCACTGAGCCACCCAGGTGCCCCAAGATCAAGGAATTTTAACTAATGTCCTCCAGTTGGTCAGTTTGTTTACTCATTCCAGAATATTCCTGTCTTAGAGTCTCTGCACTTGTTATTCCCTTGAAAGTTCTCCCTTTAGATCTCTTTGTGCCCTGACCTTCTTCAGGTCTTTCAAAAAACACAGTCTTATTAGAGATTTCTTTCTGGAACATCTTAAGGAAACAGTGAACCCTCTCTTCCACATCCACACAGCCTAACGCCCTTATCTGGCTTCCCCGACCTCCCCCGCACGACCTCCGTCGCACTTACCTTCCTCAGAGATACGTGCTTCTCATCTGTCTCCTCCCATCGCCACCACTTCTTACATACCTGTACGCCACGGGCTCCTGGGTCTAACCATGGAAACCGCGGACATTCAGGCAGACTATTCACATCCACAACGATGTAAATAGGACCGGTTGGGACACACGGTGTTCCACCTGCACAACCACGTGCAGCTTCCTTGAGACCGATGTGCTGACAAATCCACATCTCCCTATTGTCGACAGAATACATTTCCCCCTTCCTGATCAGGTCCGAAGTCACCTCCCCATCTCCCTGCTACACTCACCTCTGCACCAGTCATCAGAAACGGCTGCACCCCTACTGCACATCGATGGCCTTACCTATTCCAGTCTGAGTTATGTGTACCCCTCTGTTTTCTCAGGCAGCCCTTCCTATGCTTTTATCATATCGTGCTTCGCTTCACCTCTTACATTTCGATGCTGAGCTCCCTGTGCTAAGGTACTATGAACCATTCATCCTAACCTCAGCATGTAACACAGGGTTGAATAAAGTAATTAACCATGCACCAAATGAACGGGTCACTTAATCTGGTACTTCATGGGTGCCTGGGTGGCTCAGGGGGTTAAAGCCTCTGCCTTTGGCTCAGGTCATGATCCCAGGGTGCTGGGATCGAGTCCCGCATCGGGCTCTCTGCTCTCTCTTCTCTCTGCCTGCCTCTCTGCCTACTTGTGATCTCTGTCGGTCAAATAAATAAAATCTTAAAAAAAAAAAAATCCGGTACTTCATGAAACAATTCAAATATCAAGTTATTGGCCAAAGCTCACCCCACTTTTCTTAATTTAAGGAGGGACAAAGAGTGTCCCACCAAAGGCAGATATATGGGACTGTGTGTGGGTGCGAAGGGCTCCATTTTGGTATTAAACACTCAAGGGACTAAGATATTCAGTGATCGCTATTTTAATTTTTTTTTTTCAGGCCTGGGAGACTGATGGGCTGAGAGGCAGGCTAAGCATACATGTTGGACTTTATCTGTGTTCATTCACGGAAAATCAGCAGCTCTTTCTGAGCTCTTTCAAAAGAATAGCAACCCCAAAACATTTATCTCCCCTGGCAAGGGAATGGGCACCTCTCAGATTTACCCATCAGTAGAGCCCGTGTCAGCCATGATAGATTTAGAATTCCAACTACTGAGGGGAATCATCACTGTTTCTTTGGTAGGAAAGGAAGTGGGGGGACCTGAAAGGGTCCCAAACATGTTAGGCTTATTAAATGACCTATAGCTTCTCTTAAGGAGATAAGAATCCAGGAAAGATTTGAGAAGAAAAACATAAGTCCTTTGACAGGTCGTGCTCTCTGGCTTTTTCTCCAAGCACTATCAGCTCAGTTGGGTTCATTCTAATCAGCAGATGAGGAGAGGCACATGATCCAAGTCCTCTCAAATCTTTCAGTCGAAGGGTGCAAAATAAGATGACCCAGGACGATGTTAACCCTTGGACAAACCTTTCCTTTTATAGATTGGGAAAAAGCAATTCTATAAGGGATGTTCATTTTTTGGTTTTGGGAATGTCAGCATGTATGTGTATATTAAAACACACTTGAAACCACGTTTTCCCCAGCAATTTCTTTAAATAAAATAGTACCAGTGAAGTTTATAATGAAAAACACTAATATGTTCATATTTTATTTCCTCACACTTCCATATAATGTGTGATTTATAGAAGTGGAATAACTTTTTGAAAAGAAAATTCTGAGAGGGTACAGGATAGAATTATTTTCTCCATATCAGATTATATTTAAAGTAACAATGAGTTTAAAGATGAAACAGTCTGAAATTATTTCATAAAAATGTGTACTTGCTGGGATTTGAAGTTCAAAGAACTTGGCTTTAGATAGTTGGCAGTTTCGAGATATTAAAGCCACAACATAAAGACAGTAGCTGTCTTCATAAAGGAATATGGGTTTATAGTCAGACAAACTTGGAAACAAATATGAGCTCTGCAAATTATCAGCTGTAGGACCTCTGGGGATAGAGTAAACCTCTCTGGGTTTCCATTTCTTTATTTGCATGATAAAAACAGGATCACAGGGCAAATTAAATGAGAACTACACGAGTTTTCATAGTATCTGCCGAAAAGTAGGCTGTCAGTTACAATTGCTTGGTTTTCACTTTTCTTCCTCATTTCTTGTACCGATCTCTACTGTAATTTAAAAGACATTAACACAATCATACAGGAGGACATTAAGAGAAAGAGGAGTGGGTGTGTTCAAGAAGTTCAGACCAAGAAAAATGAAAATAAAACCAAAAAAATAACACTCACGATTTCTGACCTTTTATCATTAAATGCACTTTTCTAAAATTAAGAACTATGATGTCTGAACTAGCAACAAAGTTTGAAATAACAATAGGATATCTAACTTTCTACCATACCTGTTCTTTTAAAAATCATTCAAGTGAAAATGTGCTAAAGATCATAATACTCTTCATTTCCAGAAATTCAAGCAGTTTTTTGGGAGAAGGGACCTTCACACAAGCAATACCAAGTTGGCCCTTGAACAACTGGGGTTGGGATGCTGACCCCCCTCTGCAGTCAAAAATCCACAGGTAACTTCTGACTACCTCTACGCTTAGCTACTAATAGCCTGCTGTTGACTGGAAGCCTTATCAGTAACATAATCAGTCAATTAATACACATTTTGCATATGTATGACATACTATATCCTTGCAATGAAGTATGCTAGCAAAGAAAATATTACGAAAAATCATAAGGAAGAGAAAACACATTTCCAGTATTCTACTGTATTTACCAAAAAAAGTCCACGTGTAAGTGGATCTTCATAATTCAACTCTGTGTTCAAGGGTCAACTGTAATAAAAACAGGGAGAGGAGGACAGTGAAGTGTTTTGATTAGCTTAAATGTACTTGACAATGAACCATTTAAAAGGAATATCCTTTTATTAAGTAGCAAGTATCAGGGAAGGTAGCCAAAGCACAAAGTTACTAATGCTACACATTTTTTGCTTTTCTTTCCTCTGAGAGTTATAATAAAGATCAGAGAGGGTAGGCTCCTCAGCTGTGGTGGGAGTTAAACAGGAACACGCATGCACCAATTCTCTAAGGACTGACACTGAGTAACACAGGTATATTTCCTCTACATCTTCAAACGCTTCCCTCCTCCTCCACTCTTGCTCTTACTGAAAGTACTAATACAGGATTCCCCTAATACTCAAAAGGAGAACGTTCCTATGAAACATTTTGTAAGCCAAAATGGCGTAGAGCGAAGAGGCAATGACCATTAACTTAATTGGAAGAGTTCTGGAGCATTCCCAGACTCTCAGACCCCCTCGCTAAGGCCTCTGTGACACCTTAAGAACCCATCTTGCTGAAGGAGGCACACGGTAAGTGGAGATAAACCATGGCTGCTCACAGACACAGCTCAAAGCTCTGGTGCTGAGATGCTGGGTGTGGCTCCCAGAGGGAGTCTGGTGGGGCTGTTCTCTCTGGTTAGAGTATGCCTCGTTGCTTCTCTAAGGGCTTACTGCAAAAACAAACAAAAAAACAAACAAACTAACAACAACAACAACAACAAACAACAACAACAAAACCCCACACTGAACACTATTTTTGCTGTTCATCTTTTTCGTAAAGATGAAAATCCTCTTTCACTTTCTTTCAGTTAGCAAAAACAGGTGCTAACAGGTCTTTCATAAAAGCAGAGTGGCATAACGGGAACTTAGGAAAACAGGGCATGCCTGTGTCTTGGTCCCTATTCTTCTAGGTTAAGGTTTTTTCCTGGTTATATTGAAATTTCTCTCAGGAGATATTCTCATTCACTTACACTTTGGTTTGTATGAAGTTGATTATTCTACTCCTGTTAACCAACGAGGAGTATGAATATTTGGAATTAGAGAGAAAGAATTAAAAAGGGAGACTGAAATTAGAGGGTCTGGGTAACACAGCCAAACTGTACCTATTTTAAAAAATATCATTGTTTTGCCTGGGGCGAGAGTTAATTACAATAATTTGCTCTCATCATGCGCCTGTACTTCTCTTTTTCCAAACACTTATTTCATAATTATGTTTGTCAAGTTGTTAAGGGTAACGACCCTATTTTACCATCGGGGGGAAAAAAAAAACAGACCAAAACAAAACAGATGTTCTATGAATTGCTGGAATTTGGCTTTGTCAGAATTATTGAACACACGGTTTCTGACTTGGACAGTATCTGTACAGTCAAAACAAGAAAAGGGCAGAGACTGTGTGTGGGCCTGTCTGTGGCTTTTTCCATTGTCTTTGAATTCACGGATCCCAAGCTGATAAACAATAATCAAGCAAATTAATGAAAATGGCTGAAATGATTAGTCCAAGCATAGTTCAGGAACCTCACTATATAAATCTAAATACATCAAAGTGACCTCAGGTTGCTGCTCTAGTACCAAGTGATGTTCCTTTTTATTTAAAGACAGAAATATCTAGTATCTGGCGGGGAGGATGCCATTTTGCCTAACAACTTCTGCGTTTCAAATCAAAGGAAACACTTCTTAAACTAAAGAATTAAAAGTTCACTAAAAACAAAAAACAAAAAACAAAAAAAAACCAAGTAAAACGCAAGGGCGCCTGGCTGACACAATCAGTTAAGCGCCCAACTCATGATTTTGTCTCAGGTCACGATCTCAGGGTGCTGAGATCCAGCCCCTGTGGCAAGTCTATGCTCAGCCCTTGCCCTCTCTCCCTGTATCCCTCCCCCACCCAGAAAAAATAAATCTTAAAAAAAAATAACAAATAAAACAAAAACAGTAAAATGCACAGTAACAGTCATTTAGAAAAATATATATTATATATATTTATATATTAAGGTTTATGCTATGTTGATATACTAATGTCAATAATGTAAGTCACTTAATTAAAAACTCAAACTACAGTGGTTATGGACAAGACTCTGCACCTGAATGGGAAAGAAGACAAGAACATCTACCCTGCGGGTCAGCATCTTGTTGTAAGGACAGGTCAAGGACAAGGCAGTTTCATCCATTTCTAGTGTCAATCTTCCCTAATATCCTCCTTCCTCATCTTCTTCTCCTCCTTGATTAACACTTCACTGGTGGCCAATGAATAAGAGGCCCACCTTGGAACACTTCCTAAACCATGATTCCTTTTCCCTTTGATGGGAAAGCCAACTGTGTCCTGGTTGCCCAAGGCTTTGAAAGTATGCTACCTCTAATAAACATAACCCTTTGATGCCATTGCCTCTCTATCTGTAGATAGACTTCTGAATCTAACTCTCTCAAGAAAGTTTTGCAAGTACAGGGAAGAGGTCAACAGGTGTCTTTTTTGAAATCCTTTCATCTCGTATATGCCAAGCTGATGTTTTACACTATTATTAATGTATTATTTTATTGACCCTAGTACACTGGAATTTTTGTTTGATAGCTTCTGAGTTAACAGAAGGCATCAAGTTCCAAAGGCAAACAGGAAAAGCGAAAACAGAAAATCACCAACAGCAATATGCATTAAAGAATCAAGGAGAAACTAAGAGAGAAGCAGAAAGACATACATTGAAAGTTAACTTCGGGTAAACCTAAGTAGAGATTTTTTTTTTTTAAATGTGTCTAACAAGGATTATATATTTATTTGTCCCAGAATAAAATTTTCCTCAGTGTATTACTTTAAGTTTTGAAATACACCCATATTTAAGAGGTCTCGGCAGAGCATTCTTTTTGCTTCATCTAACACTATCTTCTCACTTCCTGGTGTTTACATATACACACTGCGTCTTGAATGAGACTTAATTAACTATTGATGGGTCCTGGCGTTCTTGGGCTTCCCAGGTGACGGCTCAGTATTCTTTACTAATCGTTTAATGAAAACACTTACATGAATAATGAATTTGGCATTTCCCTAGATACACAGGCAACTTTTGAAACAGTAATAAAGGCAGGCATATGCAGTTATACAAGCTACTGTGCCTTGAAAATGTTTTCACAAAGCAAGCCTGAGAGGTTAGGCTGAAAATGAGGTTCCAGTTCTTGAGGCTGCTATTAAACATTTCACATTAAAATACACTACATATTATAAGCACATAATATTAAAAGCAAAAAAAAAAATAGTTATGTTTAAAAAGTTAATGTCATTATATGCCGAGTCCCCAATAAAGTAAACATAATTTAGATTTTCATAATTATAGTTCCCAACTTTAAAGTCTGAATTAACAAAAGCACACCCACCTCTGTAAACACACACACACACACGCACACACATACACATACAGACACACACACACACACAGAAATTATACATGTATTATAATGATATAGGAAAATAATATGACTAAAATGTCTTTGAAATGTACTATTCATTTTAGGATTGAAGCCTGTCATCATTTAGTCTAATTTTAAAGATGGATCTTAAGATTTAGGTCACACAAAACCATATTAAACTGTATTGATCACTGAATGAGCAATGAGGTGACTCAGACTGCCATCATTTCAAACATGATTTCAGCAACCCCTTTGATTCCATGCCTATCCTGGCAAATGAACATTTGCTTTGGAGAAACTAAGTGACTATAACCAGTTATTTGAGTGAAACAATGCTTTTTATAGGTGGTGAAGTACAAGAATATTACTGGAAACAAACATGACAGGTACTGTTAGGAAAAGCTCTGTTTTGGGAGTCAGAAGTCCAAACTTTTGTCTTACTACTACTTATTATAGGACTTTGGAGGAGTCATTTAACTTCTCTGATTCTGAGTGTTTTCATTTGTACAATTAGAATAACAACATTTTCTACACATTAATTTCCTAGTTGTCATATACTACACACTATTATATAAATAATTATAATACTAAGTCCATAGTCAATTGAAGCCTTCTATGTACCAAAATTCTGTGACTTGATTTTTATATCTTATTACTATATTACATCCTCATACCAGGCTACAAGGTAAGTATATTGATTTTCTTATACAGATGAAGAAACATCTCAGAGTGCTTAAATAACTTGCCAAAGTCACATAACCATTAGAGCTTAAATGTAAATTTGAATTCATATGTTTCTGACTCCAAATTTCATTTTAGATCCATTATATCCTATTTCCCTTAACATACCATATGTATTTGTATGTGTGCACAGATATATATCACATAAATATATACTATGTATGACCCATGGAACATAGAAACATATTCACTTTACACACACACATATGCTTTAAATTCTAAAATGTCAGTCGTGTGTGTGTGTGTGTGTGTGTGTGTGTGTGTGTGTTTTAAAGATTTCAAAGACTAAAGCACAGAGCAGAGTCACAACTTAGTCAATATTTGGGAAAATGAATTAAAATATGGAAAGTGACTAAGATCATTTTCAGTGACCCGATAACTCACGTGCTAGCAACAGCAGTGGTGATATAAGTCCTACTCTTATGTAAGATTATGTTATTAAAAATTATTCCAGAGAAAAAATATACAAGGACTAGCCACCGGTTCGATTCTAGATTCCGAATCGACAATGATGGAAAAGCAACTATCTTTGATTAACAAGGATGAAATCTAACTCGATGGTCCGGATATAAGGAGAGAGAAAAGATCTTTTCAAAAATCACACACGATTCTGATTTTTCAAAGTGGTGAGATATCAACTTCCAAATTTAACATTTCAGAAAAGCTGTTCTGCACTCTCCTATCAAAACAAGATCATCATACTTGCCATATTTTATTTCTCCCGACTGTTGTAAATGAATGGTAACAATGAGGGCAGTAATTGGATGGTGACATTCAAAAAGAACAATGTGTTTTTTTCAGAGTTAAGGAGAAGAGGTAGGAGGTATTAGCAGAGATGCACAGACGCCTCATTTCTAATAGACGCACAGATTTTCAACTACGCAAAATACTTCATGCCTAACCTGCTCCCAGAGAACGTAAGCCAGGGCGGAAGGATGCCGACGCGCGAGCCCGTCGCGAGCGAGAGGGGCAAGTCCCGGGAACAGGAGGTACTGCTGCTTCCATTACCCACTGCACACCTCGGCGAGTCTCATTTCATCCTGAGAACGTGGTACTTACTCTTGTACTGCTCTGGCTATGGAAAGGGCCGTAGATCCAGTCTCATTAACGCTATCTAAGGTCACATTTGGCAGGTCATCATCGTCACTGTCACTTTTACTCTGTCTGGGAGATAGGCCTCGGGGGTCCATTTGTGCTGGGGAAAAAAGGCATATATAATGAATTAAAATTAGTGTGCACAAAGTTCACCTCGTCCTGGACCAACATCAAGCACGCCATCTCTCACCTATGCCTATCACGCACAGGGAACTCTCTGGAAATCCCAGGAATCCATGAAAGTGGTGCATTTTATGCACTGAGCATTTACGGACTTTTTTTTTTTTTTTTCCTTGTTCATTTGATTTACAGAACCTCCGTCGGCTCTCCAGTTTCAGGGGACGATTACAGAAGACGAACTATAAAATCTACAACATTACCAACTCTTGAGTGGTCAGAAACTGATTAGGTAGCTCTTGAATTACTCTGCAACCCCCTGGCTCTTCTTTCTTGCTTCTGCTGCCAGAGTTCTGGCCATTTCACTACTGGTTAGCACATTCCCTGGAAGGTGGAGAGCCAAGGGAGAGGAGATTTTATCTACCTGCA
The DNA here is from genome assembly GCF_022355385.1 of Mustela nigripes. Classification (NCBI taxonomy): domain Eukaryota; kingdom Metazoa; phylum Chordata; class Mammalia; order Carnivora; family Mustelidae; genus Mustela; species Mustela nigripes. The sequence goes on from NC_081571.1 coordinate 51,661,154, forward strand.
GCTCTCATAATAAGCTTAAGGAAGAACAAGGTTTACAAGACGAGCATCAAGTTTTAGGTATTTTTCATACTTCAATGAATACTGTCTCACAGTTCATTACTGTTCTAAGTAGAGATCTAGAGCACACAAAAAGGACAGTGGCTATGTTTTATGTGCTAGAAAGTGTTCATCTCCATTTCGATTTCATTTTTCAGAAAGGCATTTCCAGATACAATTCTCCTCCCTCTGTAAACTTGCCAACAAAGCAAGAAATAGCCCGATGGTCTGTGACCCCTGTGGACTGAGACAATCAGATCCTTTCAAATGAAAGGATTGCCATCAACATTTAATATGTGAATGCATATTTTTAAAATTTAGATTTCATTTCCACTTCCTCCTCCCAGTGAACAGTTTTAGTATCCACCGCCATCTAAGATTTCCATCAGCCCTCACCTCAAGCACAAAATAAGCACAGCTTCTAAATTAAAAGTATTGCACAAGCTACGCAATCACATTATTAAAATATATGACTTCAGCCTCAGCCAGCGGCAGCCAGACTGTTGGCTCTTCAAACCTGCCTACAAGAAATTTCTAAAACCACCACTGTTTGCAAAGGAAAGCAAAATACACTTAAAATCATGGTTACGATGACATCTGGGTATGCTTATAATTTTTTTTTCTCAAATCATTTCTTTATTATTATAAATTATACATTAGGTAGAAACACTGGGAAATGGTGATATTTTACCTTTTTTTTAAACCCACAAAAAGACAATTTCTCGTGATTCTACCCAATACATAAAATACAAAGAGAAAAATCAAGAGAGTTTCCACATATTTCTAACTAAACTTGGTCAGGAAGGAACTTTCATCTGTTGAACCCACTGCTTTAGTATACTTGACATATATTCTGTCTGTAAATATAAACATACCAAAATGTATTTTTTAACAAAGAAGTGCCTCATAAATGTTAGTTGAAAGAGAAAATCATTCAAATAATCTAAAGCAGTGGTCCTCAACTGAGGACAAAATTGCCCCCCTCCCCCCCGGAGACATTTGGCAATGTCTGACTTGTCACAATCTAATCTGTAGTGACTCCACAGAAAGGAAATGCTCCTGGCATCCAGGGGGCACGAGTCAAAGACGGTGCTAGACATACCACAACACACAGGATAATCAGTCCCCCATGACAGAGAATTATCCAGTCTGAAATGCCAAAAGCACCCAAGTTGAGAAGCTATGATGTAGAGATTTAACAGTCTGGGCATACAAGAGTGTCACATCTTAAGACTTACAGTTGATGACATGTTGTAGTTTCAAAGTCACTAGCCAATAAAGGAAACCGTATATTGGATTATCTATATTTTCTGGCCCTTCCTCAAATAAAACCAGTCACTGTCCTATGACTCAGCATTCGCTTCTCCAAAAACGCAGCATTCACTTTCCCAAATGCCAAGAATCATGCAGGGACATTCATTAAGAGTTTTAGAATGTTGTCTTTGTCTGGCACAAAACACTGCTTATTTTCCATCTGATCTCTGAAGAAGATTCCCTAGAAGACGGATGTTGGAGAAGCGCTTTATAGAGGACGGTAAGCAGGTCCACAGCATCTGATAACAGGGAACTACTGAAGCATTCAGTCACTCCAAAGGCACTAAACGCACCAATTCATTTAAGATTTATTTTGACTGTGGGCAATGGCAACTCACTCAAGCCAACGTTATATGAAACATAATGTGCTGGAAAGATACCAAGCAGCTCACAGAATGGAAGGTAAAGATGAACAACTATCCCTCCAAGAGCACAGCACACAGGAATGACACAGGCATTTCAACCAGGAATTCATAGATAGCTTCTTTTTGGGCAACTCTATTGTAGAATGATTTATTTGACAGTCATTCATGACTACTCAAATTCTGCCAAGAAAATGAGTATCAGATCTATCTAGGCTTCCAAATCACATATTGTGTGGTGTTACATATGCCTGTAAATGTCAGCAACTTAACATTTAAAGTTGTTGAAACATCATGCACTAGGACTCTTTTGCCAAGATACCAGATTAACAAACAGCTAAAGAACGGAGACTATCGCGGTGGTCCCATTTTGTCCAAGAGAACTAGAGCTTTCATGGATAAGTAACACAACTCAGAGAAGACACAGGCAGTTAACCAATAAGCAATCTGGCTCTGAGAGCTGAAGTCTAATTGTAATAATGATTCCAAATAACTGGTGGGAGAGTTGATGATCTAAAATACGTTATGTTTATATCTTAATGAAAGTTTAAAATATGTTAAATATGATATCTTTTTTGATGTACTTTTCAGGATCATCATAATTGAGGATTTCTTTCCAATATTTTCGATAAATATTATGAAATACATCTGCTACCAGCATGCTGGGAAACTCTTTTTACCCATACCTTCAGCCAAGCTGAGGAAGTAATTAGAAAGGCTTTTTAAAATCTGCATTGCTGATTAGGTCAGATGATTAGCTTATCTACATACTTGCATAACTCTACTCTATTTTTATTAAATGTGGGATAGGAACATCTCCCCTAGTTAACCTCCATTAGTCTTTGAGTTCCTCAGTCGTTTCAGAAGCAACTGATTCTCTGGGGGCACCCATTCAGAGAAAATGGAAACATTACCTAGGCACCAGAACTAAAAACATCATCTACTTCCTAAGGAAGAGCAGCAAATCAAGTATAAGCATCTGGAAAGAATTTATATTTGAGATTTTGTTCCTTTTGAATGAGAAAGGGATGAGAGAGCTTTGGGTATCCCAGATCATTGCTGAGCGGGGTGCGGGGGTGGGGAGAGGGGGCTGGGCCCCAGGGTGGGGATGATGATACTTGGTAAGTTTCATTCTCGTGTGTTACAAAATCCCTGTGAAGGTAGAACACCTGCAGTTGAACATATCTACTCTAATTTTCAAATATGTACATACAATAAACTGTTCCTGCAAAGATCGCTACAATGAATCATGTCTCCAGTTACCCATCCATGCCCTCATGTGGCTGCATCCCAGGATGACTCCAGACCAGGCTACGTGACGACGTAGCCAGTGGACTACCAGCCAACATGACACAAAGTCAAAAGCTTGAAAAGCACTTGCATACTGGGTTTCCCCTCAATTGCTCACTGTTTCTAGAACCTCGCCACCATGTGAAGGAACCCAAGAAGCCTAAAATACATGTTGCTCTGCTGGCAGCCGACCCCGACTGAGGTAAGTGACTCATTTGAGCATGACCAGTCACCTTCTCACTTCCAGAAGATTACAGCTGTGTGAGTGACCACAGTGAGACTACCATAAGAGCTGCCTGGCTAAACCCATACCAAATTTTTGGCTCACAGGACGATAAGCAAAAAAAAAAAAAAAAAAAAAGTTACTGTATCAATCTACTAGATTTGGGGATGATTTATTCTCAGCAATACAAAATCAATGCACTCTCCCAGATCCTTTCGGAGATTTCAGGCAATGATGTGGAAAACTGCTACAGTTATGGTCAGCCTGTCTCACTCCTCTCTATTCTCCTCCCAAGAGGCAACCTGACCTTAGGCAGCATAAATTTAAGTGGGCCGTCAATATAAATATGGAAACTAAAAGTCACATATTATATTCTTTATTATTTACTTCTCAATCCAAAAGATTCAAAATGTATTGACAGTTATTTTGGCTTTACAGGCACCTTTCTTTGGTCCTTGTCCTGCCTCAGTCAGGCTTCTCCTGGAAGAGGCCATCATTGGTATTGTTACCTGGATGAACAAAGCTTTTCTACCCCTTTCCTCAAGCTCGTAGCTGAAAGAAGGCTTATATGGGGGGTTCTTCTACTCAAAGCCAGATTTCGTATGTTTGCCTCTCTTCAACTCACCAGGCATTTTCACTTTACCTTCCCTCACACTATCAGCAGACTGACACAAGACACAGCAGCACCCGTGTCCACCTCAGCCTGGGCACTGTCCAAAGATTAAAGGCTCTATCTTACATAAACTGGCCCATTCAGCTCTTCTTCAAGGAAAGGAAGTCCTTTCATCGGTCACCATCGGAAATGCAAACAGTGTAATGATCTATGAACATACACGGAGGCTTTAAGACTACCACATCCTAGCCAGAATGACTCGCAGAAGAGTTAGTGCAATGCCTTTCACCTTGACCCATCGGGGCAGGCGGGGTGGGGGGTGTCCACGGTCGGAAGGGCATGAGGCAGCTGATGGGCAGGGGCTGCGTACTACCAGCCTTTCTTTTCTCCTCAGGTCCCAGTTAAAGAAACCCTGGCTTCCAGGATTGCTGCTGCTTTCTTCTGGACATGAAGAGCAGGGGGAGAATGGTGCGGTATAGGGAGAGGGAAAAGGAGTATATGGTGGTGGGGGGCAGGGAGAATGTGCAGGGGAACATGCCTAGCATCACAGAGTAAAAGAGTCATCTTCCATCACCTTCCAGCAAGAATTGCTCTAAAAACGACAGCTGCCATGTTTAAGAGAAAGAGCTCTGGCTTCAGAGACATGGGTAGGACGTCTGGCCGGGTCCCTTGCAGCCCCTGACCTTGGGCAATTGTTCTCCCACCCTCCCCCTCCGTTCCTCCTCACCGTAGGGGGTTTTGAGCGGTAAATGAGATAAGACACTGAGAGCACTTACTGCCCGCCTGGCGCCGAGGAGCGCATCACCGTTCAGTGGCATCTGGGCAGGAAACTTAGTGCCGCTCGCACCATCCCTTCTAGGACACCGCTGCGAAATCCCTTCCATCCCCTGGGCTGTTTAAATTAGGCAGTTTTTGTTTGAAATGTACCTAAACTGGAAGCACCATCACCGAGGCAGAATATATACTGGATGATATACAACACCACTAGTCCTCTTGATCCAAACATTCATTTATATATTCAGCCGACAGAGATTTACTGGACAACTATGAGGAATCAAGCACTCTTCTGGGTGCTGTGGAGAGAGCCGTGAACAAGGCAGATACAAACTCGTGCCTTCAGCCTGGGGGTCGGGGGAGACAGATGATCAAAGATAAATAAGAAAAACATAGACGCAGTCAGATAATGAGGAGGGCCACAGAGGAAAAAAGAGTGGGGAAGTGGGGCTGGGGAGGGGGGCGCTGGAGGCTGCTGAGAGGAAGGTGGACCGTTCAGGAGCGGGGTGGCCAGAAAGGGCTCGTGGAGAAAATAAGAGCCGAGGGAGGACCTGAGGAGGCCGGCGAGGGGCGGGGGCGTGGGGGAGGCAGAGGCGGATTGGAGAGGGGGTGCCTTCCGGGCACAGCAGACAACAGGGCTAAGAAGTCCCAAGGTGGGAAAGGGTGTTCTGTGCCCAAGGAACCACAAGGAGGCTGTTCCGTTTCTGGAACTGAAAACGGGACAGCAGAGGGCATGAGGCCAGACAGAGGAAGGTGTGCACAGTACACGTGAAGACTCTGAGCTTTTTGCTCAGAGGGGGAAGGGAAGCCATCTGAGAAGAATCAGCCCAGCTCCTGAGTCTGAAGCACGAGGGGAGAGATCCAGCTAGAGGGACATGCGGGAGGAACATCAGGGACATTAATATTCTCTGAAAATCTCACTAGCTTGTTTTCTCTTTGGCCACCTCATGCTGGCTGCACATACAGCATTCAATGAAAACTCAGGGCGTTACCACCTGAAGACCTGCAAGGTAGGTTCTCCATAATATAGTCGTACAATACCTCTCCTGACCTCCTTTGCTTTCAGAATATCAATTGTTCAAATAGATGCCTGATTTTTCTAGCCTATCATGCTCTTTGATTTTACTCATTAGTAAAAAAATTTAACTGAGAGTAGGGTGAACTCCAAGATTAGAATCAGCTCTCCAGGGCCCCACGTTGCTTACTGAAGAACTAAAATCTGTTTCTTGGGGTGCCTGGGTGGCTCAGTGGGTTAAAGCCTCTGCCTTCAGCTCAGGTCATGACCCCAGAGTCCTGGGATTGAGCCCCACATGGGGCTCTCTGCTCTGCGGGGAGCCTGCTCCCCCCACCCCCACCACCCCCTGCCTCTGCCTACTCGTGATCTCTGTCAAATAAATAAATAAAATCTTTAAAAAAAATAAAATAAAATCTGTTTCTTACTTTCTTTACTTTTGCTACTGCTAATGAAACTGTATGCCTTTGCACAATGGCAACTGTGATTGTCTACATAATCCCAAATGCAGGTTTAAAAATGTAATCAATTATGTAAATCCTGGGATGTTGGTACTGTGTAGATATAATAGGCAATTTATTCATTTTTTCCCAATTCCCACCCACACACTTGACAGGGTAATGGCTTCTGCTCCCATTATATTAAAAAATAACCTCATAATGTTCTTATAATTCTCTAGTGCAAGTACCGCATCTCAGTTATAATGCTACTGGACCTCTCCACAGCTTTCAAGACTGCTGATTATCTCTCTTCATTTTCACTTCCAGTCTCTTAAAATTCTCTCCTCCCTTGGTTTTGGGATGGGCACATTAAGGCCTGTGGGCCTTGTCACTGTTTTTGTAAATAAAGTTTTATTTGACCATACTCATCTGTTGTATCTCTGGTGGCCCTTTAGAGAAAACATTTACTGACTCTACTGTACACTAATTTTCTTGGGTGAGTTGGACCCTCCCCCCCTCATCCCCTAACCCTCTCCCCTCCCCCAACATCCTTCCCTTCCTCTCTTTTACCTTTCATCTCCTCTTTCTGCATGCATCTAAAGTTTCCTTTTCCCCTTAAGCTTCCACTACTTACCCTCTTCTGCCTCTTTTTAATGGTGAGCTTTTCATTAATGGCACACAATCCCACAATTCTACAGTCTCAGAGGAAATGAATACCAAATTCGTGTTCCCAGCTCTGATCGCTCCCCTCAACTCCAAGTCTCTTATTTCTGGCATCCCGGTCCATCAGAACGTTCCAAAGTCATTTCAGACTAAACCCAATTCTTCTCTTGATTTTACCCATCATTTCCCTCGTCACCCAGAGTCATTCATTTCATGGGTGAATTCACTCATTTTATTTGTACCCCTTACATGAGTACGATTCACCAACTATTGCTAGTGCTTTAACCCCATGATTTTTCTGGAACTCCTCCCACCCCTTTTATACTACTTCTCCGTGAACTTTCTCAAGATACTGCTAAGTACGTTTGTCTCATAGAGAATTTCTCCAGGAAGTGAATGGATGCAGGGCTTTCCTCAAAAGATTCCTTATCTAAAAACCTTGAATTTTTCCCACCATCTAACAAATAAGGTTCAACAGTCCTCTCCAGCTATTCCTGAATTCTTTTTGCATTTGGAACTCTGAGGAGTCTTACACTCAAGGCTCCTTCCCTAATCCAGCTATATCTGGCTATTTCCTTCCATCCACTTTTAGTCAACAAAATCTCCCCTTCCTGCTGAAGGGCACCGTCTTTCATGAAGCTCCCTTTCATATTCTAATGCAACACAATCTTTTGATTCCAAAAAAATCCATACTTTGTATTTTATATATTTTTATGGTACCTGTGCATAATTTTGAATTATACTTAAGCATATATTTATTTTATATGCCTGATTCTGTCTACTCCTTGAGTAGGAAAGCCATATCCATTATACTCTCATACACAGTAAAATATAACATTGGCTGATGAAGATGATGGTAATAAATGCAGGTCTCTGAAATGGTCACAGTGGTTCTCAGTTGGCAAAAGATTCTGCAATATAATGATGAGAGCACCTAGATCACATTTTATTTTAAAAATCACATTCTGGCTTATATTTTAATATTAACATTGTGGGGAGGGGAGTTACAATCATTACAGTTCTACGACTCAGGAAAGTCCTAGATAATTATATTTTGGGTCTGAATAAGCCAGTGAATGACATAGGAAATGAAATTTTATTCGCTTTTTAGCTAAATTACATTTAACAGGCTTTTCTTTCCTTTTAGGAAAATATTTTAAATAGTTCAACATACTTACCATCTCTAGAATATGAGTTACTGCCTGGAAACTTCGGTAAGGAATTCAATCATTTAAAATACAGCTTAAAATGAATGTTTGTTGAGATTATCACAACAGCAACGAGGGTTTCATTTTTCTAAAGAATCATGACTAAAACTATTTTTCTTGTTTCTAAAAAGAAAATGAACACAGATTTGCAATTGTCTTGTGTTCACTGGAAGCACGTCTTCGAGCACAAAAGGCTTTGGGATTAAAGAGTTCATAAAATTTTCCATTAATAAGTGGGCTTTTACACTATGCTTGGTAACCTTATACAACTCTCCCGAGTCAGCTAAGAGCCTTGAACTCTAGGAACCCTCTGAGATATGACCACGCCACTATTTCCTGTTCCTTTCCATTTTGTCAATTCATTACAACTGCTCAAAACCCAAGCTAACCAGCCCGATTGATTTATTCAGAAGTGAATCCACTTTAAGCAGAGATGATTTTAAATACTTAATAATAAAGTGATTTTGTGGTGAGTGCATATGGTAAATAATGAAATCACCAAACTCATTTTCATGTGTAATGCGGAGAGATGATTTTAGGCAATAATCCACGGCCTTTTAATTCACTTTTCTAATTTCACTTGGTCTTTTTGCGTTATCTGTGTTTTCTGGTCCATAGACTGGATAAAATGGAATCTTTCAAGACATAGACTGACATCTGCTATAATAATTTTAAGGACCACTGAATCATGGCCCTTGTCTTAGGTGCCGTGGCATGCAGGAAACAAAAAAAAGGTGGCACACAGAACTCCTGTGGCCCATTTAGAATTAACGTTGCTGTTGCCCCTCTTCCTCTTCAAAGAAGGTGTTCTCCATGCCTCATTTTAGGATATTCTTAAACCAGCAAAATTAAAAGTATGTCCTCATATGTAATAGTGGTCTCATGTGTCCTCGCAGAGACAGGCAGTAGACCCTTGGAATTCTTGAAGACGTGTTCTAAGACCATAAAAAATCCTCACATCTATGAATTATGCCCACAGGCCATTGAATCTCTTTACAGTTTTCAAGGTTGCTCATGATTTCTTTTCATAGCCACTTCCGGCCTCTTCTTAAGAATTTCTCTCTCTTGGCTGCAGGAACATGCACACTTGTCCTCACACCCTAGAACGCATTTCCATCTGGAGGTACAGATTTCTTGTGCATATCCCCACATCCCATTAAAAAAAGATTATGGAGGTTTTCTTTCTCGTTCAGTGGGTAATTGACACGCCCCCCCCCCCACACACACCGTTGCCCACGAAGAGCTTACAAGCCTTACTCTGTGGGGCCACAAGCAAAAGGCACGAAAGCAGCACTGAGAAGAATCCTGTAGTTTGGAGGCTCAGTCTCTCATGTCCCTGTGACTCTAACCTGTAACTGAGCAAAATATCTGTAGTACCTACCAGACTTCTGGGGGACACTTGAGAAATACAAATCTTAGATGGTATACCTGTGAATGCCAGTAGAGGCTACTCTTGATATCACGGAAGGAAAGTTTTCTTTATGAGAGCAAAAGTTGGTGCTGACCCTTCTCTTTCCAATGTGTTGCTTTGGCGTCATCCTAACCCGGGGTGAATAAGCACTCAAAAATGACCTGTATAGATCTTTGGGCCAAAAAGCAAGTATGGCTACATTTTTTTCTCTGTTTCCGATCCAGGTTGAAGGACATGCCAGTTCCTGGCCTAATTTTATGCAAATTGCAAAGAGAGAAATTTGCTTTGTAAAATTGGATTAAAAGTATTTTCCATATCAAGTCTGTCTGGGATGCTTCTGTAAGAAATGATAATTCTGTTTGTTTCCCTCAATCCCTAAGAGGGATTCCCTAAGAGGCACTGTCTGTTTTCTGACTTGTTTTTAAAGAGACGTTATTTTGATACTTTGCTAACCACCCTCCTTCCCCTAGAGAAGATAAATTACCTAAGTCTCTAAGAAAACTGATGAGGTCCTTACACCTGGAAATGGAATCCTACTTCCTTTGGCTTCAGGAACATCTGTCACATTGGGGCTCCTTTGCCCAGACCCTTTCCTGAGCTCAGAGATGCAAACCCTGGACATAGGTTAAGGAAGGAGCCATCACAGGCAGCTGGTGCAGTCTCCAGAAACGACTCTGGAAGAAGGAGGCCAAAACTGTAATTCTGCCCAGAGTCAGGCCAGGGGACATTAGTGTTTCGAGAACACTATATAATATAGGCTACGTTGAGAGAGGGCATAGGAAGCACACACTAGTCTTTTTGGCTTTCTTAACTTTAAACTGGGTTTACAACTAACTTCTCTATGAATGACGGTCTAGGTTCTGTAAGAAGAGACAGTTTCTGAACATAGGAGCTATCACAGAGAGTGAGGTCTGGGTGATGCTTCGGGTCAGTATATTTAGGTAATAAACACAAGATTTGATGTGTTTTCTTTGAACATGGTAATAAAGAAAAAATTATTTTTTTAAATTGGTAAAAACCAGTAACATTTATGTTAGAATACTTTTAAAATTGATAGTGCCCTAATAATATGCATTCTGAACATCATTTATGCTGATTTCCGTAACCAAAGCTGCTAAGCCACCTCCTCAACACTAAGCATGAGCTGTCCCTGAGGCCAAGCACGGATCTGAGAGGCCAGGATGGTTCATTATAATCCATGCAAGTTCACATGCTAATAAGAAAGAACTTCCTTGGTGTCTACCACATTTATACCATCAATTAAATAAGATGTCAGAGGCCAAAGTAACTCTTCAGCATTTACATTCTTTTTTCTCTTTCAACCATGCCAAATCTTGAAAATGTTTTCTTCCTATTGTCTCTCACACCCAACAATGTACAATGTGAAAGATAAAATATGAAGAACCATTCAACAAAAGTTCCAGTATTTTCTTTTTCAGAAACTTGCTTATAAAAATTGAGGTAAATTATTTATAGCTCTTCTTTCATGTCACTTTTATGAAAAAAAAATTCCCTCACATATATGGAATTCTACACCTATTTATTCTCTCAAAAGATCAAAAAAAAAAAAAAAACAAAAAACCCTTAACATTTGCAATATTTCTTTCAGGTCATTAAAAAAGGTAAAATATTAGAGAAAAAGCTGACTTTTTTTTTGTTTTATTTTACTGTTTGTTTCCTTCTTCCATAGTATCCTGGTGTATTTAGAGTTTTTATGCTTTAACTACACAGATATCAATTAACAATGAATACAGTTTTGCCCTTTTAAAAGCTATATAAGAAGATCATATTCTACAATTATTTTCATTTAACATTAGAGATTTATTTACATTCTTTCATTTAAAATTTTTCTAAAGTCTAAAGTCATTCTGTGTATCTATTCTCCTCCCAAACACAAGGAGGATTTAGCATGTGATAACCACCCAAGGAACATTCCAACCTTCCCTATGTTCTTATTCATTATAGTTCAGAATTTTGATTCATGTTTCACCACCAAGAGTTAATTAAAATTTATTTCCTTTTGCAGATATGATTCAGGGCTGGACGCCAGCACCCTGAGATCATGACCTGAGCCGAAATCAAGAGCTAGCTGTTCAACCACCTGAGCCACCCAAACACCCCTACCTATACTTTTAAAACCAGTTCTAAGCTCACCTTTCCATTTGGGTTCTTCTTCCTTTTTTTTTTCCCCCAAAAGCGTATTCTTTAGATCTTTCAGAAAATTTCTGTGGGTGGTAAGCTCTTAGTCAATATATGCTTTAAATAAATTTTATTTTACTGTTGACTGAATTTACCTGAGAACAAAACTCTAGGATCCCTCACTCAGTCCTCTAAAGAGACTACTGCATTGCTTTCTGGCATTTCTTATTGTTGACAGTCTTCGTTTTTCTTTAACTCCTTTGTAGATAGCTGTTGAGATTTGACTCATGTCTGACAGTTTCACTCCTGTGTGTCTAGATGCAGATCTATTTTTACTGAGTCATCTATATTGTAAGATTCATGGCTTACCTAATTTTCCAAAATACCCAGACATTTCTCTGAATATTGCTTCTCTGTATAACACATTCTATCTACTCCTATTTTATAGATATCCTTTCAGATAAATTTTGGAACACATCAATTCATGTCTTGCATCTTTTCTTCCATGTTTTTGTCAGTTTTTTCACTTTACACTGTTTTCTGGGCAAAATTCTCAGTACTGTCTTTCAATTCACATACTCTTCCACTAGAATTTTCAACATGTGGCAATTGCCAAAACAAGAACTTGGGAATTATCTATATTTATTTTTTCCTTTGTCCTCGACATCCATTTGGGCAACAAGTTCTGCCTATCAGATTTCCATTCCTACTGCCTCTGCACCTGCCTTTAGGAAGTCTCGCCTGCCTTCCTATGATAACTCACCAGCTCACAAGCTTTCTCTGTCTCCCTGTAGCATTCACTTACTACAGAATTGGCCGACAAGAACTCTGCCAGAATGCACTGTGTTCTTTCATATTTCTAGGATTTTTCACCTTTTTAAAATAATTGCCTTTCCTTCCTCATATTTATGGGGATAATGCAAGTAAACATTTTACTGTGAGAGAAGCATCCTTGTCCTGCATCATCACCAACCCCTCCCAAGCACTGAGCTTTGTGCTCTTTCCTTTGTGACCTACCTCTGTGAGTCTACACTTATCTGTGTTATAGGACGCTTCTCAGGAAAGCTGCTTTGCCTCTTCCATTCACTCAACTATGAGCTTCCTCTGGGCATCATCTGTGCACAGTACAGAAGACAGCTGAATGATAAATGTGCACTGAATCAAATGCATAAGTAAATAGAAAGGAAAATACCGGGAAATTCCTGGATAAGGCAAAAGGTTAAAAAAAAATGAGGCTTAAAGTTTTTTTTTAAATAAAAATATTTCAAATGTTCTTATTACTGTTCAGTAAGAGTACTGGTAGTTCAAGGTTTTTACCAAGGTTTTGATAAAAGAAAAAAAAAGCAAGAAAGAAAATAAATGGTGCTACAATCATCCCATTTGTTTAAATATTAAATATGAAAACTTTCCCTTATTTAAATGGTATAATATAGGGAATAAGTTTATAATGAATCAACTAATTTCAGTCAGTTTATTAAGTCTGACAATTTCTAGGTAGTATCCTTTTTAAAATGTGAATATATATGGACACATGTCTCTGTGCATGTTCATGTGTAAATTGATACATTCGTGCATAAATAAGGCATGGTACCAAGCTCTTCTTTGAGCAAACTCTACCATGCCCAGATATGGCCACTGTACCTTGTACCTTACGAAAATGCAAGATCTCCCTAAACAAACCACCCATCGGCATATAGTAATAATGTGGCTGATACTCCTTACATCTCCTCTGGAATAAGATATGGTACGAGTAATCTTATCAAGTAGAATATGAGCCCATGATGGCTTGTGCTTGCTGTCTGTAAGGATAATTCTACTCTTGATGTTTGCCATAATTAGAAATACAGAGCCCAACACTGAAAAATAGCCATAAACCATCCAATGGCTTATTTAGACTTGTAAACTGAAAAAGCTGTCATCTTCCCTTTATATCAGATAATGTAAGACTATACAGTTAAAATTAGTTTAAGTTATAATGGAAAGGGGGGGTATTTTTCAGTGTGAGGGGCTTATGATGATGCTTACTATAAAAAATGATCGCAAGTGGCCAAGGAAGGAAAGAAACAGGCCTGTCAGTAGTTACTTTACTTGCAAGGTGGATAATGAGATAATAAAACACGTAATTGGAGGTTAAACTACCTTGATTACTGTAGATTATACCAATGGGTACAACAATGCCATTAAGCAAGCAGGGCCTCACCAGTTAGCGCTCATTTGTAGGATGCTGAATCCATTGATTCTATTTCATTACAGCCATGACTTTGAGAACGTGTTGGAAAATATCTGCTATCCCGTATCACGATGCCAATCAACTTTGGACAGCATATAAGGTATTTTACTCTTTGACAAACGCAAGAACATGAGAACTACAAAAACATAGAAAAGATACTATTTGAGACTCCGAAGAGAAACGAAAACTGGAAAATGTCAGATCTTACTATGAAGCTATTCTCTGTAACCAAAGACACATTTTATGGAATTTATTTTCCAATTTTAAAGAAGGCATTTTGGAACATCTGCTATATAAGCTAGGATAATTCTAAAACTGTAATGTTATAATGATTATTAGCTATTGGCTAGTGCTTGGAATTTTATTGAACTCATTAATCTAAGAAAAATAAATATAATTATAACAGTGATAATAAATGCTGGCTGTGTTTTTACTTTGTGGTTTCCACTTGTGTTTTTCAGAAAATAACCACTACCCAAATGAGGCAAGATAGAACAGGCACGTCTGTGTTGTATATGTCTGTCCAACCAATTCTCGGCTCAAGAGAGCTCCAGGCAGAGACCAGATACGTCTACAAATGACACAGATGTCGATCCCTGAAACTCAGTGAACCACACTCTGACAAAATTTCCCTACACCTACAAATGTTAACCTACAGCTTGAGGCTGTTTTTAATGCTGCAAGACGCTGGAGAAATGGAAATACATAATACGGTACCATAAAGCTGATATTTAGCAACATAGAATTACTTCATGCAATTTACAGATAGAAAGACAGATACAGATATACAAATTTCATATATCACGAATTTTAAACCTTGACAATAACATAAAATGATTTAAAAATACAATATATCTAGTTCGAAGAAATCTGGAATTGGATCAACACTGACAAAATTTCCAAAAAACAACAAAAAAAAAAACCTGACAAATTTTCTACATAATTAAGGCACACCCCTTTAAACATCAAGTCCAAGTATGGCAAATGGGTTTAGAGTACTAAGAAATGTTGATTTTACTGAAGACTCTATCACTAAGAAGCTCTGTCCTTACAAAGAGTAGAGGAAGTAACATGGGTCTCAGTTTCCTTCTCTGTAAAAAAAGGCCATAACACCCACATGTCTGTTATTGTTAAGACTTGAAGATGATGTATGTAAAGCACAGAGAACATACAGGCATTCGATAAAGGTTAATTATTTGAATGATTTTTAATAAATATCTGTATTAGATTTATTACATACTTTCTTTGTTGCCTACTTCAAATAGACTGACCATAATTTAACCTTTCTTTCATTGCTAATGGTCATTATTTCAAAAGCAATTATTGTGCTGTAATAAAGTATTATCTCCAAGGACTAAAGAGCTGTGTAAGCCTATTTACTCTAATCCCAAAAGACCTTGCTATGATTTTTCGAGGTCTTATTTTAATAATAATTTTGACACCTTCTTTGTTAGCTGTCACTTTTTGCTCTCAGCCTACTGACTAAAGGGAGTTTCCTAATTTGGGCAGAGGGCATAGCAGAGAGGGGGTATCGAGCTTTTGTAGCCTAGTAACGCAAAATCAGTAGATCTGTTTTCTGATAGTCAGGAAAAATACAGAAAGTGAAATGTTCCACAATTTTTGCGGCTACTGGGAAAAACATAAAAACATCTAACGAGACAACATTCCAGGGGACCCAAGTTATAAAATAAAAAATGGAGATCTACTCCTCTTGGCTCCTTTTCCTTTGCAGATCTCGTTCACTAGTTTCTCTCTATGCACAGCTGGAAAATCATTTTCTGAAGGAATGTAAGAGGTATATCTAAA
This sequence comes from Mustela nigripes, assembly GCF_022355385.1. NCBI lineage: Eukaryota > Metazoa > Chordata > Mammalia > Carnivora > Mustelidae > Mustela > Mustela nigripes. The sequence goes on from NC_081571.1 coordinate 51,676,675, forward strand.
CTAAGAGTTAAAAGGCATTCTTTTTCAGGGCAAGGATCTCCGGCCCTCTCCTGTAAGTGATTCCTAGTATATATCATGCAAGCAGTTTGTGTTTCACACTCTAGGCAGTGAATGTGTGTGTGAGTGCGTTAGAGCCTACAATTCAGGGAAAACCACACAATCTTTCATTCTTTATGTACTCTCCATCCTCAGCCCTCATTGTTCACTCTCTTCCCGGTCTGGAATACTCCTACCTCCTCTGAGTAGCAAAATCTTATGCTTCTTTAACTTTCGACCTCAAACGCCACCTACTCTACCTTCATTATAACATATGACTTCCTCTAGAGTCTAATTCATGTTCTCCGAGGATTTACAACCTAGGTCTCTAGAAGGGTTCCTCTGTTTTAAAGGGCTGTGTGTTTATAGTGGACTGATTTAAAACACCCACTCCTGACAGAGGCCACACCAGAGATGATGAGGGAGCCCTTGGATGTAGCGCGGAGAGACAAAAATGCAATCACAAAATTGACAATTCCTTCTAAACACAGAAGATTTGAAACGACTCAGACAGAGCTCTTTTCAGATTTGTGCTTGGGTTTGCTTCATGTACCTTTAAGATTAGAGGTCTGTGGAAGGAAACCAAATCTTTATTTTATGGCTGCAACAAATAGGCCCACCATGGGAAATATGTCATTTATTCTTTCTCACAAAGAGACATTCACTGCATAGTGCAAATAAAAGTAGCATTTTCCCTCTACTTAAGGTTTGTTAGATGAAATTTATGTTTTTAAAATGCACTGCAAACACCAAAATCTGATTGTACCATTATCAGCTTTTAAATCAAAACAGCTTGCTATCTAGTAAGGACAGAAGAACTGGTCGATTTATTTCATAAAACTTTATGTACAAAGAGACAGTGTCTATGAACTTAATGGAGAGAATATAGAGTCTGGAGGGGTAATTTTTATTACAATTTATAGTGGGATTATCCATACTCCACAGTTTTCAGATTTTATTGAGATTTTATGGTACTATGATGCTGACGCAGTTAACTGGAGTAGGGTAGGAGGCATAATTGTTTCACCCTGACTGGGAAAGGAAATTGGTGTTACTGTTATATAAGAAGCCCACACCAGACTCTATTAATTGCCTGAATCCAATCAAAGCCATTATTTATCCTAGTTTCACAGGTAAAATATTTTACCTGAGGGTTGAAACGATAAATAAGGTCTATAATTTTCACACGGCAATATCTTTTCATTAAGACCCTTTCAAAGTCATAAGAATACTTTTCACCCACAGGGGTTCAACTCCAGAGACGATTACAATCTAAATCATAGCAAGCATCTGTAATGTACCACCAAATATCATTCTTCAATATTAAGTCCCGTGAAATAAAACAGAAACAATGCACGCAAGAATGCCAGGGAATTACAGATGGCCCAATGACATCAAACAGTTAACAGCTGGAGGAATGGTTTTCATTCATTCTGCAGACACTTAGTATTCACTGTGTCCCAGACACTGATAAGGCAATAAAACAATGCATGATATAGATATTATAATATAATTATATATTACATATTATGTATTGAGCCAAATATATTGAGCGTACACACACACACACACAGAAATAAAAGCTCATATATTGCCTTTTAATGTAGTATTTCCCTTTGTAGGAAAAAAGGACATTTTTCCCCCAGGTCTTTTGCCAGAGAAAGAAAGGGTCTTCCAGGAAAAGGAAAGTCTATGGGTAAAAGTAGAAGAGTCGTCATGAAAAGCAATGGAAACTGTAGCTGGGACACAAGACGTATTTGGTAAAACGGCAACAGACTGGGATGGAAGGAGCCAAACTGAGGATATGAGGAGTCTTGCTGGTTATCATGTTACATTGTTTCATCTCCTTTACCATGTAAGAGAAAGATCCTTTTAAGGTTAGAGGTTAGGTCTAACCAGTGTGGCCGACCAACACTGCCACAGCATTCCTAAGCATCGCATGTGAAACATTGTACCTGTACCAGACTACATTAATTTACTAATTTGTTCATATCTTCAACCCATAAATATTTATTGAGCATTAACTAATGTCAGGCATGATGCTATGTGTTGGAGAAACAGTAGCTACTGAAGCTTGCAGGGATTTGGGGAGATCCCAATATTTTAATCTTGGAGTAGAGATTTATAACAATGTATCCTACATATAGACATATGTTTATGTAAATTTTTTTTTAAGATTTTATTTGACAGAGAGATCACAAGTAGGCGGGGGTGGGGTGGGGTGGAGAAAGCAGGCTCCCCACTGAGCAGAGAGCCCGAAGTAGGGCTCAATCCCAGGACCCTGAGATCATGACCTGAGCCAAAGGCAGAGGCTTAACCCACTGAGCCACCCAGGCGCCCCTGTTTATGTAAACATTTATAACACTTACAACAACTACACTTTTTGTCAACAGAGGAGGTGACTCTCTCACTGTCTTTCTTTACCCCAGGAAACTGAGAAACCCATATATCATGAGATTGTCTTTCTAATGCTACCCTGTTTCTACTGAACCTCCTTCTCGTAAGCCCCCAGCTAACTAAGGAGGTAGTTCTGATGAATTCTCCAAGTTATTCCAGTTTCACCAAATTCTATTTTCTGTCTTTCTGAGTTCTTGCTGAGTGGAGAATACGTCTCCATTTACCTTTTATTTTTTCTCAATGACATTCAGCAACACTTGTTAGCTAGCCTACAAGTTGGCATATATGTTTCTATTTATCCAACAAATATAAACCATGGTTTAAAAAGAAAAACAGGAACAGATACACAGAAAGTAATGTTTTCTTTCTGCTAAACAGAAGTAACATACAAATATACAGGATGGAAAGTGGGACAAATGAGTAGGAGTTATACACTTGTGTGTGTGTGTGGGGGGGGGGTCCAAGTTAAATATAGTCTTTTCTAAACACACACACACACATATATATATACACATATATTACAAATATATATATATATACAAATATATATATATATTTGTGTGTGTGTGTGTGTGTGTATTTCATATACTAGAGTTCTAAAAATGAAGCAGGTAAGTTACATTTCAAATTTAGGTTCAAGTAAATAGGGCATATTCACTGTACTACCTTACAACCCTAAAGTAGCTAGTGGGGGAAATCTGGAAGCCATGGGAGAAACTAAACTACCGACACTTGCATTGCTTTAAAACTCTACCACTAGATGGCAGTACAAAGACTGTCATTTTCAACACAAGTGGCTTAATTCCATAGCACTACATTAGTTCTAGGAGAGGAGACTGGATGAGACAGGAGAGAGAAAATGGGAGAGTCCAAAGTAGGTAGAATGGTGAGGGGTGGAGGGACACAGAGAAGGCCAACCAGGAAAAGGGAGAACATAAGCAAATGGAAGGAAGGTGAAGAGTGAGAAGGCAGAGAATGAAGGTGGGGCCAAGGCGGATCTTTGAGAGGGAAGGAAAGGGAAGCCAGAGGGACTGAAGCAAGGGTGAGAACTCCAATGTAGCCTTTTTCAGGTTTTCTGAGCAGGAACAACAGCAAGAAATGCATAGTTCAGCATGACTCAGTATACACTCTCTCTCTCTCTCTCTCCCAGTACCATATTTGCATGTATGTCAATAAATAGGTTGCCGAACAAAAGTTTCACTATGTAATACTTATTTCAGTGATATACTCAGAAAAAGTCTCAATTTTATTTAATTTCTTTCAAATTGCCCATTTTAAGCTACCAAATCGATTTTAAGACTCAACAGGAAAAAATCCCAGAGTATGAACAATATTGTTTCATTATACTGTAAACTAAACTACCTTTAAGTGGAGTTTTATTTAAAAAAAATCTCCACAGCTGGGATCAGGGGATACTCTTGGCCATAGGATCAAGGATTATTTGTTGAATAAATGAATTAACAGAAGAAAAAAGATGGTAGAGCCACCAGGTCATGAAAAACACACGAACTGGCCAGTGATCAGGGCACAATTCCCTCCATGTAAAGGTGGCTGGAAAAAAAAAATCAAGTATATGATGGTGACTCTGTAAATTGATGGCTTTTCTTTTATTTCTCAGATAGACAACTATCAACTTGTTCTTTTCTAAAGAACACAAAGTAGAATACCAGTTAATGAAATTCTCCACTAACAATGGAAAACCAGCAAAGAGAAAAAGCTGAGAAAATAGTTCAATAGTTCAATAGTTTGGAACAAAAAAAGAGTTAAGGGAATAAGAACAAATAGGGAACAGAAAGCGCAGCCAGAGAGTTGTAAATAATTAAGAGGCCAATTTACAATAATGCCAGCAATGATTCTAAGACTGAGTTTCCCTCTTGGATCTTACAGTCTTCCTTCTTTCATTTGCTCCTATAGGTCTTAAGACTCATTGGATAAAATGCTCATTTGCTATGCAAATGCTCATTTAATACAGAGATGCTAGATTTCCAAAGGTCTCTTACAATGTGTATATATCTCCAAATATCATCAAAATAATTCTATAAATACCTGCAATTATTAGGTAAAGTAAAAATTTCCTTATGGCATAATAGCACCTGTACTATGTGAAATTTATATGTAAGCGAGAACTAAATTTTTATATTTATTATTTACAATAACTTTATCTCAGGTGTGGTGAAAAATGAATGTAGCAACTACATTTATTCATTTATTTATTAGTAAAATATCACTTATAAGCATATATTTATTTATTTATACATAAATTCAATCTTTTTTTAACTATAGGAGGAACTTTTCCAACAAGTTAAACTGGTATGTTGGCTAACAATTTACAACAGAATGAATACAGAGGCCATTTTGTTAAAACTCTTATTTAACTACTTTCTCTAATAAATAGATTTTCCAATCATCTACATCTTCTCCTCCTTGAGTAATATCTACTTCTGAGTGAAGTATCATCTCTCTCTAAATGTGGATTCCATCTACCGTCCTTATGTTCTTCTTTTTCTCTTTTTTTGTGCTTTGTACTTTCATTTAATATTTAACTGTGTGTAGGGGGGAAGCCAATTAAACTCATTCTTTGACATTGTACAGTTTACAAGGAGCTGATCTAGAATTTTCTCTTTTCTGCTAATTCTCTCAGCACAATACAGATAACTTCTGTCTCCTCTCTGAGCCAGTTATTATCATCAAATCTTTGAACTAAACCAATTTATGCTAGATGAAGCAGAGAAATTAACAAATTGAAGGTATTGCAGATGAACAAGAACTCAAGAAGCCAGTGTTTTGGAGGAAGATATTCAATTTCTTGTACATGTCCAGAAGTGAAAAGACACCAATAAATATCTTGTCCTTGTGGCAAATCAGGTAAATGCAAACAAGTGCCCCATGCATCTCTCTAAAGTATTCTGAACTCTTATTTAAAACTCCATTTTTCATTAACCTTAGCTAACTGGCTTTCTCACTCTTTAACAAGTTCCTGCCTTTGCTTTACGATGATAGTACTGAAACACTCAAGTCCTAGCAAGTCCGTAGTTCAGAAGTGTAAACCCAAAGTCAGCAACACTCCAGTCCCACTTCCCAAAAGGCAGCATTAAAAAAAAATTTTTTTAATGAAAGAACATAAATGGTTTATCAACAAAAACCAAATGGAGGCCTAAAATGTCAACTATATTTGGAAATTCTCATAATTAAGCATAAGTCGAAGAATAAATTTACCAAAAGAAGCTGTAGTAGTTCAATGACTCCAAAAGTAAAGACAACCATACACATAGGCATAGGTCGGCTGCCTGGGACTATCCTGCCGTATGGACTGATGACACCAGCATTCCACTGAACGCTGAACTAAAGGAGGACTGGCACGTGTAAGGGAGACAGAGGAATTGAGTCGGTGACAGAAGGAACATCACCTGAAATGAGGCATCCTTAACATCCACAAGTGAGAGAGCTGACAGCAGAAGACAATGGAGGAAGCAGAGATCTGAAAGGGGGTAGCTTCTCGCAAGCAAAACCATAGCCACACTCCATGGTCAGGAGAAGCCAGAGCTAGAGCCCTAGTCTCCAACCAGCACTGCGGCGATCACTGCAATGACCGTATTTCCTTTCACAAATAGAAATGGCACAGGACTAAAAATACACTTGTGGCTTCTTCCTGTTGGCTGCTGAGAAAAGCAACAGCCTGGAGGAAAGAAAATGGGGTGTGAGTATTTCAAATTTGCCCAAGACCACATCCCTTTGAAACTCCTGAATGAGTGCTATGAAAATAAGGTATATTTTTGGAGGATTCTTCACTTCATCTAAATATAATTTAAAAAAACCCACAACATTCTTAAAAAAGATGACCAAAGGAATTACATGCCCAAATGGGGCTGGTTTCTTAACAGCAGTATCAACATGCTCTCGTCAGATATCTTGGGGAAAAAAAGTACTTTCTACTCAAGGATCTAACAGCATAATTGTTTTAAGTCTGGAATAATGCACTCAGAACCCATAGGGAGTTGTTTTTCAAGTATGACACCATTATAATAAAGAGTCTTAATGCAAAAAACCTGTTTTATACAACTCTGGTAGACCAGGCTGCTGGGGGTGCATTTTCATGTAAGAAAAAGTGGCTATATAGGAACCTGTAGCTGAACACCGGCCCTCTAGGCAATCCATTTTACAACAGTCACAGGGACAGAAGAATGGGATGGTGGTTAAGGAACACTACCCTTGCTGCCCTTAGGCTTTTTCAGTTCTGATTATTCCAAAGCCATTGATCAGTCAGGTTCTTGCTTGAGCCTCATTCTTAGGCATCAAGGTGAGACTGACTGCTCCTTCAGCTACCTGGAGAAAGAACAACTCACATATTGGAGGGAGGAAATGAGTCCTTTTTTTTTTCCCCCCTAGCTCATCAGCTGGATGGCCACAGACTGGTTATGGTGTTGCTCTTTATTTTGAATTTCTAAAACAGACCATTCATTAATACTCAGATATAAAAAATAGTTTTAAAGGACCAATGCAAAGTGTTTTGGGTTTATTTTGTTTTCAACTACTCTATCCCTTCCTCTAGGTGATGAATGAGAAATGTTTGATCTTACATGAATTAATTCTGGTATCACTTTTATAACTCTCAATGGACCCAATTTTATTGAACCTTAATTTGTTTGCTTTTCATTATCAACCCTAGATGATTATCTGCTGTTTTTGTATTTCCTTTAACTTTCCATCGTGTCTCTTTTTTTTCCCTAAAAACTTTGTCAATCTATTAAGTTGACTTTAGAACTCCGATAAATTACTGCGAGATGTAGGTTACTTCCACAGTATCATATAAGCAACGAACGTGCAATTAAAGACTTTGCTTCTACAGCTCTTTCCTCTCTAGAATTACCCATTTTCAGCTCTCTATTGGATTATTCTTGATATCATACAAATGGGTTATAATATCTCCCTCTTTTTAAATCCTTCCCTTGAGAGCCTAAAAGGCTCTCCCGCCATCCATTTCTCTATACAACTCTTTCCTGCAGAGCTATTCCAAAGAGCTGCCTAGACTTTCGGTCTTCCCCTCCTCACCTCCCAGCTGAACGCAACTCACTTCAGTCAGTCCTTTGTCCCCATGACTCCACTGACACACTGTCACTGTCACCGATGAACTGCACCCCGCCAGATTCCCAATTCTCAGTCCTCATTAAGCAGTGATTCAGTGATTCTTGTGAAAGGAAGAATGTAAAAAGTAGTCATGTCACTTTCCTGCCCAAAGGTCCAGTTCAGTGACTTCCCACCATATCTAGGAAAAAAACAAACAATGTAACCAAATTCTTTGAGGCCATACATGACCCGGTCTGACTCACCCCTCTGGCCTCATATCCCATTGCGCTCCCATCGCTCATTCCCCTCCTGTTCACCAGCGGCCCTGTAGTTCCTCCTCACACCAACCATGCACCCTCTGTGCCTCAGGGTCTTTGAACTTCCAGTTCTCTCTTTCTGTAAAGGTCTTCCCCAGGTATTATTATCATAACGTACATTCCAGGTAGGCCAGATTGTACCTAAAATTGCACTCCTGTCTTTTGACTTCCCGTTCCCTTACCATGGCTTATTTTTCATTATAGCTCTTAGACCATCTGCCATAAATTGCTTGCCTCAATTGTAAGGTCATTACAGTAGACATTTGCTCATCTTGGAACCTCAGTTCTCAGAATGTTACTTGGCATATAGGATGTCCACAGGAGGAAGGGAAGGAAGGAAAGAAGGAAGGGAGGGAGGGAGATACCCAAACTTGCTTTCATCCAGGCAATTACCAACCATGACCAACTTTGCTTGTGATCTGTTATAACTCCTACGCTTTTCTGCTACTAAGTATTTGTAAAAACTAATGAAAATATCACCTGGAAAACCTACCAAAAAAACTTCCCCAGGCTGGACTGAAACTCCTTTATAAGGTCAAATAATCCCTTTAGGGTCTTGTTTATAAATAATGTGTCTCAGGTGACATAGCAACAAAACTCGGGCCAGATCAGTCCACTGGCTGTTCCCTCTACATAGAGAGCTCCCATTTCTCAGCACAACCATTTTGGGGGCTAACTGCCATTTTGTCCTTTTGGTATCAAGAGGGAAAATGTCTTCCTTGGGAGACCTTCTCTGATATCCTCCCTCTTGTAGCTCTAGCCCAAGTTGTGTTTGTCCAGAGTATCATGCTGTTTTCTTCAGATCACATATCACGTTCAAGGCCGAACTGAGATATGTCAGTGCACGGACCTAGCTTGTCATTCCTTTAGACCAATATTCTTCAAATACATGAATGGGCTGAGTTTCTATCCTCACTGAAAAGTTTTCTCACCTCCTTCTGTCGCTAGTCAAGCACACTCACGTGGACATTTCACTCTAACTCATCCCCAAACCCTAACCACCCCACTGAGCATCACAGTGGAAACATTTCTAACCATATATAATACCAATGTAAAAATACTTTTATCAAATACAACTTTCTCCATCTGCAATTATAATTAAACTCTCCTCGGCAAAAATCCATGCGTAGTCTATGTTTTAATCCAACTGAAGCACAGAATGTCCACAATTATCAGTTAATTATATGATTTTGTTTGTTTGTTTGTTTAATGTCTATACTTCCCAGTAGACTATGAGCACCCTGAGATAGAAACAGCATCTGTTTTGTTCAACACTGTATCCTTGGACCAATAAAATACTCACTACATGACAGATGCTCAATAAATACTTGCATGGACAAATGACTCAATTCACATGATACGTCATCTTAAAACATGGATAGGTACATTCACAGGTCTTTGTGTACATGACAGATAAGGTAAGCGATTTATCTACCAGAGACCAGATGTGTTATAACAACTTTAAAAATAATTAGCCAGTACATTCATCTGCATTTATATGGGTTAGTTTTATAATTTTATTGTTAGCATTTTGAAAATCCAACTCCCCTATCATATTTTCTTTTGCTTATCCATATCAGATATACAAGTTCAACATGGGAATGGAATAGGGGCTCCCTTTATCACTTAGCCATTTCATTGTTGGCCCAGTGCCCAGCTGCACATGTGCAAAATAAAGACTTGAAGAATTACTGAAATGCCCTTTCTTTTATTCATTCTGTGAGGTAGGCAAGCCTCCTCCACTAGACACTTTTACCATCATCTAAGTAATCAGTTAAACAATAAAAAAAAAACTTATAAAATGTTATAGCAATATTTGTATAATATGGTGATTATGAAAACATAATACAAACTAATAAAAATAGAAAATATGGGATGTTTCCAGATAATTTCTCATAGTAAACTCTCATCCCTTATAACCAGTAGTAACAATTTTGAGAAGCATTTCTGTACTAACTTCTTGGGAGCAGTTTTTCATTTGTAAATTAAGTATGTTTTTTTCCTTCCAACTTTGTTTTTATACAACAGAGAAAATATTTCTGAACATTACTGCTTCAAGTAGCTTGGGAAGGTGATAAATAATAATAAGTAACTGCAAACATTTTATTGATAGTTGATTAACCCAGACATTAAGCTCTTACTTAATCTCCTCAACAATCTTCAAGGATAGATCATGTCATTATCCCCATTTAATCTTTGAATAACACTTCCCAGTCCGAAACTGTAAGTGAAGGGACTAAGCCTAACTCAGATTCCTGATTCTGACTCTCCTGCTCCTAATGTCCATATCATAGTCCAGGGGATTTATGGTTATATCAGTTTTTATTCTGGGCATGAGAAAACTGCTGAATAAAAAACGTGGCATGAAACTAACAAACACACTTGAGAGCAAATTATAGCAGGAGTCGTAACAAAGTTCTTTGGCAGAGACATAGTTTCCAGAAAATTAAATTTTGGCAATATACTTTCAATATCAACCCCCTTAAATAAAAATAACTTCTCCCTTAGAAGATAATGTCAAATAAAAGAGATATCTCTTTTGTTTCCTTCATTAGTACATCAAAATTGTAAAAAAAAAAAAAGTGAACAACATTAAAATCTTCGTCAATCATCTTCACAATTAAAGCAGTATCTCCCTTGAGGGGAACGGTATAAGGGCTGTATCCTGTGGTATACACATATACAGATAAAGTAACGCAATACGCAAGCTTCCACTTTTGCTCTTTGTTAATTCCTAATTCTTAAAAAACCTGTGAACACATCTTGAAATTACGAAAGAAAATAAATACCTAACCCAACAAAACCACATGACGTGGCCTGCAGTTATGCTATTATTCAAATCGGTTAGCTCCTTTTGATCAGAAGTGTTAGTAACATCAGAGAGGGTTCAACTAAAGTAAAATCCAAGAGAAGACTACTTCATACCTCCTTTTTGTCTACTTGGTCACTCAGATGGTGGTGGGACTAGTTCAGGGCCTGTGCCCGAAACAGCACAAAAGACAGAGGTCTCCACATTAAGCACAGAACGCTACATCCCAAGTCTGCACACTAAAACCTCTTAGTGCTGTAAATCAGGTGATATTTTTCAGTTGTTAATACTAAGAAGGTACAATTCATTTCGTGAGCTATGAAAAACCTCAATGCAGGTAAGACAATAACTTGCCAAAGATGGATGCAGTTTTGTAGAGTCAGTTTGCAAAAATCTCTCTAACTTCACAATCAACTGTTGTTTCTAGGCACTGAATCCTACCTTATAGGATTATAAAAATCTAGGCTTACTAGCATTTTATGAGAAGGCGATGTGTTTATGTATTCATCAATCATATTTTAATGATGGGCCTCGGTAGTAATATGATATCAACGCAAAAGGAATACAACATATCTTAAACCCTCATCATTTCTGGGCCCTGAAGACAATATACATGCATAAGTGTTTAGTTTTAGAGGGAACGAGTCAATGATTATGGGCATTTTCCATTTCCACAGAAGGGTGGCTTATTTTGTAGATTCATGATAAAGGAAGACCAAATCGACAGCGTGATGCTACTTTAATTCCTTTTAATAAAAACTGAAGAAAAAAAAAAAAAAGAGCTTAGATGTAGGAACTGCATAACTGCATAACTGATCAACTGCATAACTGCCATATACAAAATTAGGCAACCAGGTATTATTAAATAGAGTTATGTAGCAAAGCATTTCCTTCTAAATCCTGGAAGGGAATTTTAATATTGCATTTTGAAATACTGCATCATACCGAGTCATACCAGTATTTAAAATGACAGTAACTTCCACTAAGATAAGACCTCAAGCCACATGAGAATTTTGTAGTCAAACACCTAACTTCAGAATTATTTTACTGGCGACTCAACTTACAAGCAGTTATGCTAAATACAGATTATTCTATCCATTTGAGCCTTTGAAGGTAAACATCATTTTGCAAAGGAAGACATTTGAATTCCAACACTAAATGACTCGATACGTAAAAATATAGACTAAAGAACATGGAAGCAAATACCAATGCCAACACGCGGTTGGTTCGCCCTAAACCGTGCTCATCAGCTCACGTCTGCGTGGTGCACAGAACCTCTTTGGATGTGGTGTGCTTGCACATGATTTCAGGGCAGCTCACTGAATAAAGGCACAGTCAGCCCTCACGCTGAAAGAAATCAAGGCTTCGATTGGGTCCCTTACCTTTGCCATGGCTTCTCCCATCCTCCAAAAGCGGCACTACGATAGTGTTGTTCACATTTCCAGGTGACCGCACAGCTGTGTAGACAACAGGCACCGACTGGACCACCACGGGGATGCGGTGAACGTGACTCAGTTTGTTAGACTGTAAATTCATGGGACTTGAAGGCGGGACAGGATGGATGATGTGCAAAAACTGCTGGCCTCCCACCCCAGACGCGGAGGCTACAAGGGGCCCTGGAGTTAATACTGTTGACGAAGATGATGCTGAAGATACTGATGTGATAACGGTCGGGGAGGAGGCTGGACGACTAGACGACGATGAAGAGGTTGAAGTTGAAGAAGGTGAGGAGGCGGACGCTGTCATGGAAACCGGGGAGGATGACACGGCGGTGGGGGATGTCCTGGCTTTGTTGATTGACAAGTCCACTGGCTCAGTTTGTGTTTGGAAGTGATCTACAGATAACGAGTCCTCCGCGGGCTCCCCTTTCACATTATTTAGCAACAGGGGAACAGCTTCCATATCGGGGTAGTTGTGGACGTTTGGAGACTGTGGGGAGAAAAAGGGGACACATACGGATCCTTGTTAATCACATACCGAAGAGATGGCAAGATTTATGACTGGAGTGCTTATTAATTTTTCCCTTATTGCTATGAGACACTACTCATTCCCCAAATATTTGAAGATCTGCTCTGTGACAGTCATCGTGATTAGAGTTGAGAGTACAAAAGTACAAAACAGCGTTAAGACACGGCCTCTCCTATAAGGACATTTTCATCCTATTGGGAGAGACAGACACAGTTGTTAAAATCAGTGGAAGAAGTACTCCATGGAGGGGAGAAGAGGCCACAAGAACCCCAAAATGAACAGCAGTTGTACATACGATCTCTAAAAGACAAGGGCAGTATACAAAGCACTACCTACTTAAAACTACATAAATACAACCGCTTATTTATTTAAAATAACAATTATTCTAATTAAAAGCATTCATGTTGTTGGCTTGACCCATTCTGCATTTGTGAATCTCACTTTCCTCAGTTGTAAAGTGATGGGAATTTTGACAAGATAAACTCAAACACCCCTTCCAGCTCTGCTATTCTGCAATTTCGTGATTCTAACCTTTACTCAACACTATCATAATCTGGAGGCATAAAAGTACCTGGCAATAATTTTGGGGAAAATCACTATATTTCAACTTTCATAAATGGTGCAAGAGCTCCCATATCATTCTCATGACAAGCACTGAAAAGGAGCACAATTGCTAAATTATTAAATATAAATGTGTTCTAACAATTGGTTTATATTTTAACTCCTAGTGATAGCAACATTTTTCTTCTCAAAATAATGTACATAACTACCACAACAAACATTTTAGGAAATAATTTTAGAAAAAACTTATTCTGAAAATTTTAAATTGTTTATGAATATTTTACTTAACTTAACATAAAGATCATTTTGTACGAGTTTATTTTTATTCTTTTTAGTTTTAATGAGCAAATTTAAAATAATAATTAATAATAATAAATACAAGATTCTACCCAGACTAATGGACTCAACATTTTTATACCAGATAAAAATATGATTTATCCTTATATTTATTCATTCATAAATTCAACAAGTATTCATTGAATGCCCACCTCCAAGGCCTAACAAAATGGCCTAACAATTTTATTGTCACGTGCCAGGCTAGCTTTACCACTGAAAATTAGACTGTGACAGATTATTTTGGTTATATCTAATTTGGCCAGGCTAACACAGGCACTGATGTTCTATTGTACAAAGACCAAAAACTTTTTTTTCAGCTTCATTATGGCATCAGAACAACAATGTCTACAATTATATTAAATTGGTTCATTTCATTCTTTGTTTAATAAAAGATCTTAGTTTGCTATTCCCCCTAAAATTTGAGCATACACTTAAAGGAACAAAACATGTTTCTTAAAACCTTTCTTTATAGAATATAAATTATAGCTCCATTCAAAACATACAATAGGCAGTAGTGCAAGGGAATTCTATTCAACAAGATAATAAGTCAACAATGGTACCAGATCAACTAAAAAGGGAAACGGGTTGATGTTTTATTGTTGTTGTTTTTTTTTCCTAAACTAAGATGGTTACTTACACACAAAAAGGAAGAGAATTAGAAAATATAAAAATAAACCATCCAATCTACTGCATGAAATTCTCAGTGCCAAGATTTCATTCTTTGTATTGAAACTGAGAAATAACTCTTTAAATCTTTTCAGACACTAAGAAACAAAACAAAACAAAAAAACCCCCACAAATACCATAAACCAGGTTACTTCTAAAAAAACTATTAGCATTATCTTCTCTTCTAACTAGAACAGTATTTCAATTGATTCCCAGCATTATCATTTAATTTCTTTTTAGAACAATCTAAGATATTTCTTACTAGTGTGTTATACTCACATAGAAATTCTTTGTTGAGGCTGCTTTTATAAAATATCCCAAGTGGTTTGTCATTAAAATCATAAAATATGTCATTAAATACATGTTACAAAACACTGTTTGACTTCAAATATAGGCTTGATTAGTTTCTGTCTTCCTACTGTATTAACTACATCCGGAATTCTAATTTCGGAAACAGCGATTTTTCTGTCTCGTTAGACAAAAGGTTTCTATGCAGATTTACAAACTGAGGGCTGAGGTGTAAGTCATCACTGTAGCAACATATCACAATATAAACAAAAGACTAACGGATTGTGACAATATAAGAGTTGAGAAAGATGGGGCTTATTTGTAGAGATGGCTTCTGAGACATCAAGTGTCACTGAGCTTTGCGAATGGCTTCGACTTTTCTAGATTATGAACAGGAGTTCACATTTTGTATCTGCTTATTCCCTCCCTCAGAAACAAATTTATTCCTTAAACTGTTTTATAACAACAGAAGCAGAGTGTCCCTCTTATAATTCTGTTGCAAATCCTAGGAAAGCCATGAAGGACCAAATATTAAGAGTCTCCAGGTTATTTTCAAACATGTGAGAACTACTTAGCTTTTACATGAGCTTAAGCCAAAATATAGAAAATGGTCATGATAATTAGCTAGGATAAATCCAACATAAGGACTACACACATTTTCTTTGGAACGGCTGGCCATATTATGCAGGAAGTTACAAGGACCACCATCGCAGAGGCATATGTTGGTTCCTTCTTCCCACGTAGCAGGTGAAATGCACCCAGGATATCCCCAAATGATGCCTCGTCAGTAGAAAGAGAACAAAGTCTTTATTGTACCATTCACCTGTTTACGGTATTGACATAACATTACATCCTCAGAGCCCATATGTACCTCTCCTACTGGGAGGCGGCAGGTAAAGCCCCCCGGTAGCTTCGGGACGCACATGCGCAGGTGGGAAGCTAGCAATACCACTTCAAAATGGTTTCGAAACACCTGGGGCCCACTTCCGCTCCTTCTTTTAGGAAAGAGCAAAGACCTGAAAGACTAGATCCTGAAATCATCATCTGGAATTCATTTCCTGACTTTCAGAAAGGGGAAGATTGAAATGCATCGGTTCTGAGGTAAGAATCCATATACACGCAGCGGCAGTGAGGTGATGGGACAGAGCGCACGGCCGAGAGCGACAACAAGAGCTCTGGGAGACCGACGGGAACATCAAATGAGAGGTATTTGGAGCAGCCAGAAATTAAATAAAAGGACTACAGCGTACATCAGACATACTGTGGGTTCAGCTCCAGACCGTGGCAATAAAGCAAATGTTGCCATAGAGCCTGTCAAGTGAATGTTTTGGCTTTCCAGTGCTTCGAAAAGTTATGTTTACACTACAGCTGTAGTCTCCCAAGTGCACAATACCATTACGTCTAACAAAACAATGTGCATATCTGAATTTAAAAATACTTCATTGCTAAAAAAAAAAAAAAAATGCTAACCTTCACTTCTAATTCTGGTTCTCTTGCTATTCCCACCTCATCTGCAGTTACTTGCTCCACTTGAGCCCCTCAAAGTCATCCATGAGGGTTGGAATCAACTTCCTCCAAACTGCTGTGAATGTTGATATTTTGGCTTCTTCCCATGAATCACAAATGTGTGGGCAACTAGAATGGTGAAACCCTTCCAGAAGGTTTTCGATTTATTTAGCCTGGATCCACCAGAGAAATCACTGTCCACGGCAGGTGCTGCCTTGCAAAAGGTATTTCTTAAATAATAAGATGTGAAAGTTGAAATGACTCCTTGATCCACGGGCTGCAGACTGGACGTCGTGTTAGCAGGGATACAATCAGCAATCATCTCTACACATCTCCCTCAGAGCTCTTGGGTGAGCAGGTGCCCTGTGGATGAGCAGTCATCTTGTGAAATCAATCTTTCTTCTGACCAGTAGGTCGGTCTCAAGAGGGGG
This sequence comes from Mustela nigripes, assembly GCF_022355385.1. Lineage (NCBI taxonomy): Eukaryota > Metazoa > Chordata > Mammalia > Carnivora > Mustelidae > Mustela > Mustela nigripes. The sequence goes on from NC_081571.1 coordinate 51,693,054, forward strand.
CTTAAAAGCTTCAGGAGACCATGTTGTACACAGAGGGGCCGTCATCCAGCCTTCGTCGCTCCAGTTACGGAGCACAGACACAGTAGTGTAGTAGAATTCCCAAGGGCCTTCGGATTTTCGGAATGGTCACTGAGCATAGGCTTCAACTTAAGAGTCGTCAGTTGCGTTAGCTCCTCACTAAAAAGTCAGCCTGTCCTCTGAAGCCAGGCACTGACTTCTCCTCTCCAGCTGTGAAAGCCCCAGATGGCATCTTCTTCCAACAGAAGGTTGTTTAGGTTGAAAATCAGTCGTTCAGTGTAGCCACCTTCATGAATTATCCAAGCCCAATGTTCTGGAGAACTCGCTGCAGCTTCTCTGTGGCAATCACTGCTTCCCCTCTCACTTTTATGATCTGGGGATGGCTTCTTTCTCTCCTTACACCTCATGAGCCAATGTAGCTTTCAATTTTTGTTTGCAGCTTCCTTACCTCTTTCAGTTTTCATAGAATTCAAGAGTTAGGGCCCTGCTCTGGATTGAGCTTTGGCTGAAGGGATTGCTGTGGCTGCCTTGATCTTCTATGCAGAGCACTCAAACTTTCTCTGTATCGGCAATAAAGCTGTTTTCCCTTTCCTACCTGTGCATTCACTGGCTCACACCTGCAGTTTCTTTCGAGAACTTTTCCTTTTCATTCACAAGTTGGCTAACTGTTTTGTGCAAGAAACCTGGCTTTCAACCTGTCTCAGCTTTTGACAAGCCTCCTACACTAAGCTCATGCGTTTCTAGCTCTGGATTGACGGTGAGAGATGTATGCCTGCTCCTACTTGAAGACGCAGAGGTACAATAGGGTTATTAACTAGCCCAATTCCAACATTGCTGTGTCTCGGGGAACAGAGAAGCCAAGCAGAGGTAGAGAGATGGGGAACAGCTGTTGGTGGGCGGGTGTCAGAACACACACAACCCTTATCAAGGGCGCTGTCCTATATGGGCGCAGTTCACGGTGCCCCAAAACAATTACGATAGTAACACCAGAGATCACTAGTCTCAGATCACCATAAAAAAATAAATAATAATGAAAAATTTTCAATGTTGTGAAAATCACCAGCATGTGACACAGAGACACAAAGTGAGCAAATGCTCTTGGAGAAATGGCACCAACAGGCTTGCTTAGATGCAGGTTTGCCACAAACTCTAATTGGTTTAAGAAAAAGAAAACAGGGGTGCGTGGGTGGCTTAGTGGGTTAAGCCTCTGCCTTCGACTCAGGTCATGATCTCCGCGCCCTGGGATTGAGCCCCGAATTGGGTTCTCTGCTCAGCAGGGGGCTTGCTCCCCCCTATATCTCTGCCTGCCTCTCTGCCTACTTGTGATCTCTCTCTGTCAAAATAAATAAAA